>NW_024808251.1:0-3414 GCF_019175285.1 Sceloporus undulatus | reverse complement strand
GTTTGAAAATAGGGCCCGTAAACTCTTTTCCAGATCCGTAGAGAGTTAGAAGAATTCACATCCCGAGGCCGCTCTTGTATGGTTCTATGAAAGCTGCTGTTATAACTCTTTATGAGTTCTGGCAATATGTCAATATACTTGTAGGTGTTATTGGCTGTAAAGCAGGGGTAGGCAATCTTTTTGAGCCGGGGGCCGGGTTGCTGTCCCTCAGACAACTGGGGGGCCGAAGCCAAAAAATAAATAATTAAATAATTTTTTAAAAAATTAAATATATAAATAAACCAGGACAAATGTAGGACAAAATTTTCAAATGGAAGACACTTTTTTAAAAAAATTGGAGGACATGCGAAAAAAATTGCTGATTTTTTAAAAAATGTTAATATAAATGCATGTTTCTGAGGCTTCTATAGACAACTGTCCCCCCCAAAGGCCCTGGCGGCAATCGGCGGCAGGACCGGGCTGGGGCCGGTCCCAAGGCCTCGCTGGGCCGCATCCGGCCCGCAGGCCGCAGGTTGCCTATCCCTGCTGTAAAGTATCTCCACATTCATGACTTTAAAGTTCTGTTGAACCTTTCCACTACGGCTGCTTTGACTTCGCTGTGTGTTGAAAAATGGTTCACCCCGTGCTCCTTTAGCAGCTGTTTCACCTTTTTATTTAGAAATTTGGTGCCATCATCTGTTTGCAAATGGCGGGAGGTCCGTCCCTTCGCCAATATAATTTTGAACCCTCTATACACCTCCGATCCCGTCTTATCTTTCAAGGGTACCACCCAAGCATATTTTGACAAAATGTCCACCACCGTTAAAATATACTTATAACCCCAATTGTATTTTTGGAGGTTTTGCATGTCCACCAGATCCGCCTGCCATTGGGCGTCCACATCGGAAACAACCGTTCTATTTCTCGGGAAATGTTTTCTGGCCTGTTTATGAAGGGTATATGCTTCCTGATCCCTTAACCATCCTTTCACACAATTTCTAGTTACACCGCTGTGCTTGGAAGCTTCTTGAAAGAGAGCTTCCATTCCTCCAAAGCTACCGGCTCCCCCTTTTTTAATAAATCATTCTGAGACACCATATTGTCCGGCGCATGTACAACAATAAAAGGCACGGTGTCAAAACATACTATTTTATTGATTATGTAACCAATTCATTTTTTACTTTTTTACAACACAGTCGTCGCAAAAATTCAGAAAATAATCGTAGGGTACACCAAATACAAGCTTTTCAGCGTAGCATAAATAGATCTTATCGCTCTGCTTAATTATGAGAGACACCGTGTTTGAAGGAAAATTCAAGCTTAAAATGTGCTGTTGTATTTGAGAACCCAGGACCAAATGTTGGATATTCAAAGAAAGGCAGTCAAGGGCAATAGCCAAAGTAATTACATGATGTAAATATTTCTTCATATCCAGCTTACAACACATCTTTTTAAAAACAGAATCTCTAAATCCTCCCTCCCAGCTCATGCAGCAGTGCGCTTCTTGATTTTCTAAGTCGCATAAACACCCATAACAACATTCCTTTAGTCCTTCAAAATTTACGTAGTTAATGATTGCATAAAACATAACCGGGATCAGTCGCTTCATCACTCCTGGCCATTTCTTTGGCGCCACCAGGTGCTGCTCTTCCACTCCAAGGTTGTACAGGTTGTTGACTTGTGCTTATGTCGGCCCTATGTTTTTTGGAAAATCCATGACATAGCATTTACACAATTTTCCATCCTTGTCCTGAAAGATAATATTTAAGACTCATTAAAAACACTCAAACTAACAGCCCACCTTTTCGGCGCTTTCCCCTCACAATTCCATACACACCTTCTTCACACTCTCCCTGTCGTCAGAATTTTGGGGTGCCTCTTCTGTTTCACAGGGCGTTAAAAACAGCTGCTTGACCACCCGATAGCTTTCTGGGTTGTCGCGCTTCCTCGTAACCCCACGTTTTGGTGCTGGAGGAGTCTGTTTAAACATCGATGTCACGGGCGTCATCACTGCCAAATTCTCCATTTTGCAGGTAGGTCGTCCCCCAAAAGCGATCGCGGACAGCAGCGGGCAGCAGCAGGTGTCGCGGAGTCCTGGGATCCCCTTTATACACCCCTACGCCGCAAGGGTTTTGTGCCCTTCGCCCGAACCCCATTGGCTTCCGCGAAGGCGCTGGGGGGGTTAGGCCAATCCAGGACCGGGGTGCGGTCCTTTGGGCCAATCAGAGACGCTCCATGCGCTCCGTTCTTGAAAACACACCCCTAGGGAGGAGCCAGGTGAAGTGATCCGTGCGTCGTGCCTTTGCGAAGCTCAGATCGCGCCGGGGCTCTGAACCGTTCATTTTGGGAGGCCGAGACGCATTAGGAGACACCTCACACCCACCCCGAAACCTTTCGTCGATGGCAATAAAATGGCTGCCGTTTGTCTTCTTCGAACGTGGCTTGTCGCTACGCCGTTAGTCTGATCAGGATGGGACCACCTCCTCATGGTCGGCAATCCTGAGGCGAGTTCATAGAGGGGTCACACCTGCACCCCAAAAACCTCTTTGGTAAAACCCCCAAAATGGCTACCCTTTTGGGGTACTCTAGAACCCCCAAATCTAGAACCCTAAATCTAGAACTGCCCTTCTCACCATTGATATCTAGAACCCTAATAGCCAAGGTCCAGAACCCATACATCCAGCACCTAGAACCCCAATATCCAAGGTCTAGAACCCACACATCCAGCACCTAGAACCCTAATGTCCAGGATGCGGGACTAAGACTGCAAAGGGGGCGGGGCACCTGTCACTTTTGAGTTTGACAAGAAGTACGTCCTTTATACTATTCATGTTCTCTTAGAGTTTGTTATACAATGGAAAGGAGAAGGCAGGCATAGTCAGACACGCATTCTAGACTTTAGGAAAGCCGATTTTAGTAAACTTAAAGAAATACTGGGTGTGATCCCATGGGCAACAATAGTAAAAGAGAAGGGAGTTCCAGATGGATGGGAGTTTCTAAAAAGGGAGATACTGAAGGCACAGTTTTAAACAGTTCCAGTGAGGAAGAAAAAGTAGATTTCTAAAGAAACCAGGCTGGATGACTAAGGAACTTTCAACTGAGCTAAGTCTTAAATGGGACATGTATAAGAAATGGAAAAATGGGGAAATCACCAAAGAGGAATTCAAACAAATAGCAAGTTCCCCATGATATTCTTGCAAACAAGCTTGTAAAATGTGGGATACACAAGGCAACTGTTACATGGATTTATAACTGGTTGACCGACCGAACCCAAAGGGTGCTCAACAATGGCTCCTTTTCATCCTGGAGAGAAGTGACCAGAGGGGTCCCACAAGGCTCTGCCCTCAGGCCATTTCTATTCAACATCTTTATCAATGACTTGGAGGACAAAATTGGGGGAATATTTATCAAATTCGCAGATGACACCAAATTAGG
>NW_024808250.1:0-3414 GCF_019175285.1 Sceloporus undulatus | reverse complement strand
GTCCAGGGCAAATTGCTTACACAATTCTCATTCTCAAGAATCACCAATCCACAGACCCTCCATCTTATCAGGATTCAGTTTTAGCTTATTGGCCATCATCCAACACATTACAGCTTCTAGGCATTGGTCCAGCACCTTCACAGCCCCAGCAGACTCCTATGACAAGGAGAAATAGAGCTGAGTATCATCAGCATTCTGATGGCACCTCCTTCCCCAAACCCCTTATCATATTTCTTATTGGCTTCATGTAAGTGTTGAACAACATGAGGGAGAAGATGGAACCCTGTCGTGCCCCAGAGCTTAATGGACATAGGGTTCAACAGGAATCTCATAATGCTACTCTCTGGAATTAACTCTCTGTCCCATAGGAGTGTAACATAGTGCTTCCACTCTCATCTAACATAGCTGGTTCAGTAAGATACCCTGTTTCCCCCAAAATAAGACATACCCATAAAATAAGCCGTAGCAGGATTTCTAAGCATTTGAGCAATATAAGCCATACCCTGAAAATAAGACATAGTGATAATCCTGGTGCAGAATGGAAGGGGGCAGGAAGGGAGTGGAAAGATTGGGGCCAATGTTTTTAAAGGAAATGGAGTCACAAGAAATTCAGGATGGAATTCTGGGTTTGGAGAATTATGACGATGTTCCAGAAGAAGACTATTTGAATAAATGGAGATTGTTGTACCATACTTAATAAAAACAAGACATCCCCTGAAAATAAGCCATAGTGTGTCTTCTTGAGGAAAAATAAATATAAGACAGTGTCTTATTTTTGGGGAAACACGGTACCATGTTCAATGGTATCAAAAGTCAAAAGATATCCAAGAAGATCAATGGGATACCACTTTCTCTCTATTTCACCTGGGGCCAGACCAGCTAAGACCATTTCAGTACTGTGCCCTGGTCTGAAACTAGCTTGTAATGGGTCTAATTAATCTATTTCCTCTGAGAACATCTAAAGTTACTGAGCCACCATGTGCTCAAGCACCTTGCTGAATTTAAAAACATTGTTTTATAAAGGCTCTCCAATGAAAGTACAAACAGACTTTTTTCTAAAATTATGTTAACCACCTCACCACAGGAAGCCTTTTAAACAGAATAATGGGTTAAATTCAGAAACGGTTGCTTTATCTTTTGTATCTTGAGCAAGAGGGCTGGAATTTTTAATCAAGAGAGGTGATTTTTATGGAAAGCAAAGATCTCAATTGGTTTGCATATATCCAATTTAAGGACAGATTTAATCAAGAGAAGAGAAATGCAGCCACAGAGGTTAAAGAAAATGAGTGTTCTTAAGAGTTGTGTAAAGATGATAACCATGAAATTTAAAAAGTGCATAAATGGCTCCTGAAAGGACAAGTTGAAGATGAGTCTGTAAAAAAGTACATGATAAGGTGGTCCTAAAATTCTGAGTGTAATGTTCATATGGATGTATGACGAAAATGTGGTCTAAAGATATAAAATTTACATTGGGCAGTGATTTCAAAGAAAACTTGTATAAGATTATGTATAAGATGATGTATAGACGATTTGTTGTTATTAACAGTCTTCAAGTCAACTTTGACTCATGGCAACCCCATGAGTGAAGCACTTCCAAGCCCCCTTGTCTTCACCTGCTCTGCTCAGGTCATGTAGAGCCAGGGCGGTAGGTTCCTTGACTTCTACCCAACTAGTATGCAGTCTTCCTCTCTTTCTACAGCCCTTCACCTTTCCCAGCATTATTGACTTTTATAATGACACTATTATTTCTCATGTGTTCAAAGTATGACAGGACCTTATCACACGTGGGGCGGTTTGCAGCTCAGATCCACAGTCACTCCTGTTCTAGCAATGCAAAGAGTGATGTTTTTTCACACCAGATCCAGAGTCACTCCTGTCTAGCAATGCGAATTAAGGTTAAAACGTGATGTTTTACCACACCTGGTTGTCTTTCCACTGCCCTTCCAAACTGAGGGGGAAGTGGAGACAGTTCTATTCCAAGCAAGTCACATGATGCGGATTCAAGCAAAGGGGAGTGAGTGCACATTGTATTACCACACAGGAGGGTTCAATGATTCAAATTGGCACCCTTGCACATGCTCTCACAAAACTTGCTTTCGCAGATGGCAGGCCCCGACTTTTTCAATGGATGCGCGTGCATACAGCAGCACAAGCAGGAACATGCACCCATTGAAAAAAACTTGGCTTAAGGTCCCACATTTTTTGCAATCTGCAAGAGGGCTCTGGAACGGGTTCCCAGTGGTTAACAAAGGCACACTGTACATTTCTATACCGCTTACTGGTGTACTAAGCAGTTTACAAAGTATAAGCTAATTGCCCCCAACAGGCTGGGTACTCATTTTAGTGACCTATGGAAGGATGCCAGGTTGAGTCAACATGGAGCCCCTAGCTAGTATTGAACTCACAACTGAGTGGCTGCTGTAGAGGCATTTAGAGGCAGTGGGTTGGACTGGATGGCTCTTGTGGTCTCTTCTACCTCTATGATTCTATGAATCCATGGTTGCTAGATTATCCAAGATGGACATGGCTCAGGTGTATGTTTGGTGAGAAAGACTAATTCAAGTGCTTTGTACATATCATCAGGCCATCACAACTGAAACTGGTCCCATGGGACCAGAGAGCACTGGGCACTCTCCCAGCCCCTGCAATAAAAGTGTCAAACTCTGACCGAATAGTCCACAAAGTGCCTCACACACAAACTTGCTACAGCAGGCAATTAAGCACTCCAAAGCTGGTTTTTTGAAGTCTGATCCTAAAAATGCTCCTCACCACTCAGAATAACTCTGCTGGGGGATATGTTGAAGATACAGAACTGGAGGCATAGTATGAATTTTTTTGCCATCCTTCTTACTACATAATAGGCACAACAAAGAGTCTTGGTTGATTTTTGGTTGTGTTCATTCTGTGTCCTGTGCAATCTGCACTCTAGCTATTGTTCAGCCTGCTTCATTGTCTGCAAATCTTTTGTATACCAAAGTGAATATGGACTCCACAGCACCAGACTGGGTGCTGAGGAGCAAATAGGGCACCTGTAAAGCTTGTCAGAGCTTGGGAAAGCCCCCCCCTCCCCTGCCGGCATGACTGAAAGTGGTAGTGAAAACATTAACAAGTTTTACAAGATGCTAACCCTTGATCTAAACACAGCCTATCAAGCAATTATTGTAGCCTTGCCCTATCACAGGCTTTACAACTATCGCTCCTTGTTTGCTATCTGAGGCTGAATCTGCACTGCAGAACTAGTGCAGTTTTGACACCGCTTTAACTGCCATGACTCATTGCTGTGGAATTCCAGGATTTGCAGTTTTGTGAGATATTTATCCATCTCTGTCAGAGATCTCTGGTGCTACAACAGACTACAGATCCCAGGATTTCATAGGATAGGATTATTTCTGCAGTGCAGATTCAGGAGATTAT
>NW_024808249.1:0-3414 GCF_019175285.1 Sceloporus undulatus | reverse complement strand
AAGGCATGATGCAAGCTAACTGCAGAGGACACTTCATGCTGTTTGGCTCCAGGATATGACTCCCAACCAATACAGTATACAGCTCACATGCAGATTGGTGTAGATTGGATTGGAGTTGTGTGTACAAGAGATGGTGAAAATGAAGGAACTCGGAGAGGAGAGCTTGCAAATACTTGTATTAATTTGTAACTCAGGATAGAGAACCTCCAAGAATTTCAATGAAATCAACTGTGTTTGTCATTTATTTTTAGTGTAAAAAGTGGTCAGTGCATCACCAATATCTATATTTGGTATTTGCTTCTGTACTCTGCTATGTTATTGTTGAGCTGCATCTGGGAGTGTCACCCTCAGATTGTGCTGTACATTGGCTTATGAACAGGACTGGAATTCAGAGCCAAGAAGGACTGAGAGGCAGTGTGCTAATCCTTTTTGTCTGATTTATTTGCTCCAAGCATCCATTGCATTCAATTTGGTTTCAGACCATTCTTCTTCCCAGGACACATTCCAATGGGATTTAAACCTTTTTGGACACTCGGTTTCTGCCCCCAAGCAACAATTACAGTATATATATCTGCCCTGACTGGCTGTTCTTTGACTTCAGTCCAATTACAGACAGACAGACAGACAGTCGGTTTACATGGCTAAGCACCTCAATGCAGTCGCCAACCCCACTTGTCTCATGAGCTCCTGACTTCTCTTCCCATTTTGAACCCTCAGCAATTGGAATCAAGATCCGCCTAGGTAACATATGACTATTATGAAAGTCTTACATCTCTTGACCACTCCCACCTGATATCTAGTTCTTGTTCATGTGTGTGAACGCTTACGTGTGTGTGTATTATGCTTTTCCTATGCATAAAAAATTTTAAAAAACTATTTCAAATGCCTTTGGAGTTTAGTGTGCTTCCAGGCCTGGTATAGTTAAGATGAATCCCGAGGTCGCTCTTGCCCCAACCAAACTTTATATCACCTTTCAGCTAAGTAACAAATTACCCTAAAAGCATAGCACTTGCGGGTGTCCTCCCCAGACTCCAGCATTCTGGGTAACAAAGGGCTTCTTGAATCAACCATGGAACTAAGGAAGCTCAGGTAGGAAAAGAAACATTAGAGAACATTGCCATTGTCCTCCAAGCCATTGCAGGGCCAACAAAGGGATTTTACCCAAGAAGTCTCTCCAGAGCCTCAAAAGGCTTGAAGAGGGGCCAAAAAAGCCAGGAAACTTGGTCAGGGATGGGCTGAGGAGCATTTGGAGTCAAAAAGCATTTATCTCCATGGGTCCTTCCCACAAAATCCTATAATTGACAGTTTAGGATAGGATATTTAGAATCCTTAGAAAGTGGAGAGCAATAGTGACTCACTAAACTACAAACTCCAGGATTTCACAGAAAGCTGCTACGACAAACTATGTGTGAAAGGGATCTAGGAGCCCTGGTAGATCACAACTTGAACCTGGGTCAACAGTCTGATGCAGCAGCTAAAAAGACCAATGTGATTCTAGGCTACATAAATATGGGTATAGTGTTATGGCAGGGGTTGGACTGGATGGCCTTTCTAGTTTCTTTCAATGCTTTCATTCTGTGTTATACATTAAGGGAAGTAATAGTGCAATTCTGTTCTACTTTGGTCAGACTCTCACTTGGAATACTGTGTCCATTTCTGGCCACCACAATTCAAAAAAGGATGTTGAGAAGCTGGAGTCTATCCAAAGGAGAGCAATGAATATGGTGAAGGGTTTGGAAACCATCAAACCCTATGAGGAGTGGTTTAGGGATCTGGGAATGTTTAGCCTGGAGAAGAGAAGGTTAAGAGTGGATAGCCCTGTTCAAATATTTGAATAGATACTGAGGATGGAGCAAGACTGCTTTCTGCTGCTCTAGAGCAAAAGACATAGAACAATGGAAGCAAGCCACAGGAAAAGAGGTTCCACCAAAACCTTAGAAGGAACTTCCTGACAGTAAGAGCTATTCAACAGTGGAATATACTCCCTCAGAGCATGATGGCATCTCATTATTGTTGTTGTTGTTATTATTATTAATTTCCAAAGCACTCCTTCTTTGAAGGTCTTTAAAGGTCTTTAAACAAAGACTAGGTGGCCATCTGCTGTTGATGCTTTCAGTGTGTATTCCTGTATGGCATCGGGGTTGAACTAGATGGTCCTAGTTATCTGTTTTAGGTCTTTGATTCTATAATTCTAAAGTGGAATCATAGTGCCATGATAATGTAGAATGAAAGGGCCCTCAGTCTTCATAGTAAGGGCAATGAATTCAGCTTCCTTACCCACAGAGGCCACATTCTGATAATTCTCCATCATCACATCCTTGTACATAAGTCTCTGCTTCTTCGTCATCAGTTTCCATTCCTCCTCAGTGAAATATACTGCCACATCTGCAAAGGTCACCTGCAACAGAAAATAGCCCTCATCCAGAGAATGACTAATAAAAGGGGAGGGAGAAGCACATGATGCATCCAAAAAAATTATTTGATCACCTCAGAATTTAGTCCAGGAAATAAACTTTAAATTCTGTTAGCAAGAAAAAAGCTACTGCCTTTCAGGTCCAGTTTGGCTCAAATTCTTTGAATGTAATATACAATATAATTTAGGCCATGGCTGGGATATTAATGATAGATTAGAATACTGACTATCCCGACACGAATAGTACATTTAGCCTCCAAAGATTATAGTGCATTTAGCCATTTGTTGCCAAATTTCAGAGGTGAATGTCATTTTTAAAAAGCAGTTCTGGGGAGCACTGTGGGCTTGAGGGCCATGGGGCCACCTCCAATTTATATCCAGAGATATTCTCCCATATCCCCCAACATTTCACAGATGGAAAAAACAAGATACATGTGGACAAGCAACAGCACAAAGTGGTGAAGATGGACAAAGTTGTTTATGAAGAAGATCACACAAGTGGGAAAGGGCACAACAGTTTGTTTTTGCCTCAGACTCCTAGCAAGGGCAAGTCCCTGCCCCCTTCTTTCTTCTCCAACCCCACTTTTGAGTTGATGGGCTGAATATTCCTTGGCATTCATTATACAGAAATTGAAATGAGTTGAAGAATTGGGAAAGTGGGAGGAGAAGAGAGAAACCAGGACATTTTAAAAGCCCCCCAAATAATGAGTGACAGAGGATTAACCAGACTGTCTCTGCCAAACTCAGACAGGACTTTATTTGCTTCCTTTCATAAATTGGCCCAGCAGTGGCCCAGATGAAGCTAATAGAAAAGTGACTCACCAAATACTTCTTGTACCTCGGCAGCCTCCTTCTCTTGGAGCCCAACTCCCTCCGCTTGTCCTCTGTGTTGGCCATCAGGTGGGCAGGGGTCCTGGTGGTCCTGCACTTTAGTCACTTCCAGAAAGAGAGGCCCCAAAGCCCTGTACAATGAGGCCGAGATGAAGGTCCTGAGAAAAGGG
>NW_024808248.1:0-3414 GCF_019175285.1 Sceloporus undulatus | reverse complement strand
CACCTGAGCAGTCAGATGAAGCGACGAATCAAGAAGCACTCCCAGACATACATACACACATACATACATACATACATACACATGCTACCTAGATTTAAGCCTAAATTTAACTATGGTTTTTTGTGGGTTTTTCAGGCTATGTGCCATAGATTTGCACAATCTTTGTCTTGTGGCTGGCTGAATTGAGTTTTTGATCAGGATGTTTTTCCCCCTAGTGATTTTGTTGGCTGGGTCTTATTTCAGTTTTGTATATTGCAGGATTCAGGAGTTCCTTGATTTTTCATTTGCATTGTTCTGTTTCCATGATTACTGTGGCATTGCCTTTGTCTGCTAGGAGAATGATGATTTCTGGGTCCAAATTGAGGTCCTTGATGGCATTTCTTTCTTTTTTGGTTATAATAATAATAATAATAATATTTAATTTGTATGCTGCCTTTCCCGTAGGATCAAGGCGGCTCACAACATCAGATAAAGCAGAACATACAGTTAAAATACATCCCGTTAATTCCCTCCCCCCAATCTTACCACACTAAAATATTATTTAACAATCAACAATTAAAACAGTTAAACATTTAAAATAAAATAATATGTTGCTGGGAGGTGGTTTTGCCTTGTGCAGAATCCTTGCTGTTTCTCCTCGTTATCTCTTCCACTTCCTCCTCTGCGAGATGGTGAAGGGCAGATTCAACCTGGGCAATGATGTCTTCAACTGGGTTTCTGGTGGTGGTTACTGCAAAGTTGCCTCCTTTGGCCAGGATGGATGTTTCCTCTTTTGAAAGTTGCTGCTGTGTGAGATTGATGATAGTTTGTGATGTATTCAGTGAGGGTTTCAGCTGGTGCTTGTGGCATTTGCTGAATTTTCGTTTTTGTCTTTCGGTGTGGTCTGCCATATCTTTCTCCATTTTCCTGTGAGGCTGTCAATTTTGTCCCAGTCTTGGGTGTTCATCTTTTGACTGATGCTGAGTGATAGCAGTTCCTTGTCTATGTTGGCCAGTTCTTTTCAGGTGGTGTGTATTCTTGCCTGTAAAAGAGCATGTTCCATCCTGTTGTAGATACAGTTGGCCTGTGGGGATTTCAAGGTCATTTTTGCTGTGAGAAAGTGTGGTGTGGTATGTGTCTCTCTGCAGCGTAGCAGGAAAGTTAGTGAGCAGAGTAGATGTGATTTCTTGGTCCAGAGTTTTTCCAGTCTCCAGGTGTCTTGGAACACTTTCTCCCCATAGATTTCCAATGTGAAGGTGAAGGCTTTCACTAATAGTCTATTAGTCACAATTAGGGAAAACCTATTGAATCAATGAAAACATAGCCCATTGATTCAGTAAATATACTCTAGATACATATTTAATTTTATAACAATTACCTCTGTATTTTATTACAGATTTCTTGATGAAGAACTATTATGGGTCTGCAACATGATGAAATGTTACATATTTTTGAATACCACTTATTATTATTGGCTGGCAGTCAGTATAGCAGTTACAGATTCACAATCTAGGTCCAACACACACTTCAGAAATAATCCAGTTTGAGACCACTTTAGCTGCCCTGGTTCAGTGCCAGGGAATTCTGGGAACTGTAGTTTTGTGAGACGTTTAGCCTTCTCTGTCAGAGAGCTCTGATGCCACAATAAACTACAATTCCCAGGATTCCTTAGCACTGAGCCAGGGCAGTTAAAGCAGTCTCAAACTGGATTATTTTTGCAGTGTGTTTTAGACTCTAGTTACAGATCCATAACTGCTCTGTATTCAGTAAGATTAGATAGTTTTACTGATAAATTATGTAAATGACACTGCAGTGCAACATAAGAGCCGGCAGCCTGACTGAGTGATGGAAGTCCATTGAGCTTCTGATAAGGATACAATGAGGGTAATATTTACACTCCTCTTCCACCAGTTAAGCAAGGCTGCAACAATCAGACAAGACCTCTGTTGCTAGTTCTTGTTGCAGTCTTTCTCACTGGCAGGAGGAAGGTGGAAATGTCATTCTCCTTGAACTTTCACTGGACGCTAAATAGATCTCTGCCTGATCCAGCTGCTGGCTCTTAAGGTTGGCTGGGATAATCAAGAAAGAAAGTGTTACTTCAGTTAGGCAGATATAATTATGTAGCTAATGTAGCAGCGGCAATTTCCTCTGAGTGAAGTTTGTTCTAACCCAGGTCTTCTCAGCCTTTAATATATAGAGATTAAAGCAGACAGGTTTTTCCCTCCAGGACATCATGTATGTGTCAGGTGAAGTTTCACCTGTTTAATTTCTGCAAGTTAAGGAGCAAAACTTTATAAGTTGTCAATAAAAAATAAATTCATAGTTATGCATTCAGTTTGGGTTTCTGAACACATAATGAACAAGTTTTGCATGCAGTGCTTTACTTTTAAGTATTTTATTTTTCTAATCTCCTCAGGAATTAAATCTGATTCATTTTAATTTATATTTTTCAAAAGCAGGAATGCAGAAAAGGAGTTCAGAATGTAATTAAAAGATGCCAAGATTTATTATGATTCTGTGCACCAGATTTTTAAAAAAATACACCAAGGTAAATTATATAAATTCTTTGAAAACATACCATTTTTTCCCAACAAAGTCAACTTGACTTTCCAACACTGAAAATCAAATATACAGAAAAGAAATATACTTCTGCCCAATAAAACTGAATAGCCTGGATGGAAAAATCAAGGTTTGACTTCTGAAGTTTCCTTTGAGAATTTCAGCTAGACAGCTCCAAATGTGCTCATTTATTGGTTTACCTATCTGCTAGGCAACACATAATCAAGAGCTGCTCTAACAAGCTAGAAAAGCTGTCTGGCACTGTGCAGTCAATAACAAGCAGCTAACTACATCCATATTTACAAGGAGTATAAAAGTGCTCTGAAGTGAGCAAGATCAGGAGTATTGTATGTAGATGTGTATGTAACCTTGTCTCCTGCTTATCCTATGTTATTGGATATATTTCAATACATGCAGCCTATGGATGAAGGGGACTAATGAAGGGGATGAGTGGATAAAAGGACTAATGTATGGCTCACCACAACAAAGCAAGGCTCTGTCCTGTGTAAAAGAGATTGTGGTGAGGCTGTCATTTGCCTGTGCATTCCCTCAGGGCCCTCATGTTGTTCTGATACCATTGCTAGAGGTTATTCAGAATTTTGGGATTTAGTGTCACCAATACCAATTCTATCATTCTTTTTTAATTCCAAGGAAGCTGTTTTGGTATGAAACTTGTCTTCTGTTAGTACAGTGCTCCCTCGGGTTACGAAATTAATTCGTTCCGCGGCCGCTTTCGTAACCCGAAAAGCCTTCGTAAGCCGAAATGCCATAGGCGCTAATGGGGAAAAGCCGCGATTCCGTGTGAAATAGCGCCGAAAAGCACCAAATTTTTTTTCGTAACCCGAAAAAACATTCGTAACCCGGAACAATTATTTC
>NW_024808247.1:1596-3414 GCF_019175285.1 Sceloporus undulatus | reverse complement strand
TGCAAGTAAATTGGTACGAATCTGGAACGTCATGGACGGATGAATATCGAAATCGAGCACCTATCCAATAGGTATGACCCAGGAGAGTCAGGGACCAACGAGGGTGAATGTCAGGCTGCCATCCTATCCGTGAGACTCCAGAGAGTCAGGGACTGATGAGGGTGAATGTCAGGTTGCAAGCCAATTGGTACGACACTGGAACGTCATGGACGTATGAATATCGAAATCGGGCACCTATCCAAATGGTATGACCCAGGAGAGTCAGGGACCGACGAGTGTCGATGTCAGGCTGCCATTCAGTCGATATGACCCCAGAGAGTCAGGGACATATGAGGGTGAATGTGAGGCTGCAAGCCAATCGGCATGACTCTGGAACATCATGAATATCGAAATTGGGCACGTATACAATTGGTATGACCCAGGAGAGTCAGGTACCGACGAGGTTCGATTTCAGGCTGCCATTCAGTCGATATGACATCAGAGAGTCAGGTGTATATGAGGGTGAATGTGAGGCTGCAAGCCAATCGGCATGACTCTGGAACGTCATGAATATCGAAATCGGGTACGTATACAATTGGTATGACCCAGTAGAGTCAGGAAACGACCAGGTTCAAATTCAGGCTGCCATCCAATCAGTATGACTCCAGAGAGTCAGGGACCAATGAGGGTGAATGTCAGGCTGCAAGCCATTCGGTACGACTCTGGAACGTCATGGACGGATGAATATCGAAATCGGGCACGTAGAAAATTGGTATGACGCAGGAGAGTCAGGAATCGACGAGGTTCGAATTCAGGCTGCTATCTAATTGGTATGGTTCCAGAGAGTCAGGTACCGATGAGGGTGAATGTCAGGCTGCAAGCCATTCGGTACGAATCTGGAACGCTATGGATGGATGAATATCGAAATCAAACACCTATTTAATTAGTATGACCCAGGAGAATCAGGGACCGACGAGGTTCGAGGTCAGGCTGCCATTCAGTCGGTATGACCCCAGAGAGTCAGGGACATATGAGGGCAAATGTGAGGCTGCAAGCCAATCGGCATGACTCTGGAACGTCATGAATATCGAAACTGGGCACTTATCCAATTAGTATGAACCAGGAGAGTCAGGGACGGACGAGGGTCGAGGTCAGGCTGCCATCCAATCGGTAAGACTCCAGAGAGTCAGGGACCGATGAGGGTGAATGTAAGGCTGCAAGTCATTCGGTACGACTCTGTAACGTCATGGACGTATGAATATCGAAATCCGGCACCTATCCAATTGGTATGACCCAGAAGAGTCAGGGACCGACGAGGTTCGAGATCAGGCTGCCATTCAGTCAGTATGACCCCAGAGAGTCAGGGACATATGAGGGTGAATGTGAGGCTGCAAGCCAATCGGCATGACTCTGGAACGTCATGAATATTGACATCGGGCACGTATACAATTGGTATGACCCAGGAGAGTCAGGGACCGACGAGGGAGAATGTCAGGCTGCCATCCTAACCGTGAGACTCCAGAGAGTCAGGGACCGACGAGGGTGAATGTCAGGCTGCAAGCCAATTGGTACGAGACTGAAACGTCCTTGGCGGATGAATACCGAAATCGGGCACCTATCCAATTGGTATGACCCAGGAGAGTCAGGTACCGACGAGGTTCGATTTCAGGCTGCCATTCAGTCGGTATGACCCAAGACAGGGTGAATGTGAGGCTGCAAGCCAGTCGGCTTGACTCTGGAACATCATGAATATCGAAATCGAGCACGTATCATATTGGTATGACCCAGGAGAGTCAGGAATCGACGAGTTTTGAATTCAGGCTGCCATCCAATCTGTAT
>NW_024808247.1:0-1586 GCF_019175285.1 Sceloporus undulatus | reverse complement strand
GACTCCAGAGAGTCAGGGACCGATGAGGGTGAATGTCAGGCTGCAAGCCATTTGGTATGACTCTGGAACGTCATGGCCGGATCTATATCGAAATCGAGCACCTATCCAATTTGTATGACCCAGGAGAGTCCGGGACCGACGAGGTTCGAGGTCAGGCTGCCATTCAGTCGGTACGACTCCAGAGAGTCAGGGACCGATGAGGGTGAATGTCAGGCTGCAAGCCATTTGGTATGACTCTGGAACGTCATGGCCGGATCTATATCGAAATAGAGCACCTATCCAATTAGTATGACCCAGGAGAGTCAGGGACCGACAAGGTTTTAGGTCAGGGTGCCATTCAGTTGGTATGACCCCAGAGAGTCAGGGACATATGAGTGTGAATGCGATGCTGCAAGCCAATCTGCATGACTCTGGAACGTCATGAATATCGAAATCGGGCACGTATATAATTGGTATGACCCAGGAGAGTCAGGAATCGACGAGGTTCGAATTCAGGCTGCCATCCGATCGGTATGACTCCAGAGAGTCAGGGACCAATGAGGGTTAATGTCAGGCTGCAAGCCAATTGGTACGACACTGGAACGTCATGGACGGATGAATATCGAAATCGAACGCCTATTCAATTAGTATGACTCAGGAGAGTCAGAGACCGACGAGGATCGATTTCAGGCTGCCATTCAGTCGGTATGACCCCAGAGAGTCAGGGACATGTGAGGGTGAATGTGAGGCTGCAAGCCAATCGGCATGACTCTGGAACGTCATGAATATCGAAATCGGGAACCTATCCTATTAGTATGACCCAGGAGAGTCAGGGACCGACGAGGGTTGATGTCAGCCATCCATCCAATCGGTATGACTACAGAGTCAGGAACCGATGACAGTAAATGTCAGGCTGCAAGCCAATCGGTATGACTCTGGAACATCATGGACAGATGTATATCTGAATCAGTTAGATTCACCTCGAAGAGTCAGGGACCAAGTCAGATGGGACTGACAAGGATCGCAGTCCGGCTGCAAGACCATTGGTATGACTTCGGATTGTCAGGGACCAACAAGGTTTGGTGTCAGACTGCTATCCAATTGGTATCACTCCAAAGAGTCAGGGACTGATGAGAGTCGACATTGGACTGTCATCCAGTCAGTATAAGTCCGGAGAGTCAGGGACCGATGAGTATCGATATCAGGCTGCCATCCAATTGGTATTACTCTAGAGAGTCAGGGACCAAAGACCGTGAATGTCGAGCTGCAAGCCAGTAAGTATGATCCCAGACAGTCAGGGACCAAAGAGGATCGACATAAGCTTGGGAGCTAGTGGGGTCTGGAGAGTCAGGAACAGACGAGGATAGGTGTCAAGCTACCATCCAATCCGTATGACTCCAGAGAGTCTGGGACGTATGAGGATCGATGTCAAGCTGCCACCCAATTGGTATGACTAAGGAAATTCTGGGCGGACGAAGGTCCTGCAAGCGAATTGGTATGATTCCAGAGAGCCAGGGACCGATGAGGATCAACGTTGGGCTCCCATCCAATTAGTTTGACCCTTGAGGCTCATGGACCAATAATGAGTGGAGATGGGCTGCCATCCA
>NW_024808246.1:0-3414 GCF_019175285.1 Sceloporus undulatus | reverse complement strand
CCCTCCCAGGCCCAAGGCAGCACTGCCTTCGGTTTGGGAAGGCGAGGGAGGAAGGAGAAACAGTCCTTGCCCTCTTCTCCTTTCTTCTTCCCCTTCCCAGGCCCAAGGCAGCGCTGCCTTCGATTTGGGAAGCCGAGGAAGGAAGGAGAAGGGGCCCCATGCTGGCTTCTCCTTCCCTCGCTTGCCCTCCCAGACCCACGGCTGTGCTGCCATGGGTTTGGGGAGGCAAGGAGGGCAGGAGAAGGGGCCCCATGCCGGCTTCTCCTTCCCCCGCTCGCCCTCCCAGACCCACGGCTGCGCTGCCGTGGGTTTGGGGAGGCGAGGAGGGCAGGAGAAACAGCCCCATGCCGGCTTCTCCTTCCCCCGCTCGCCCTCCCAGACCCACAGCTGTGCTGCCGTGGGTTTGGGAAGGTGAGGAGGGAAGGAGAAGGGGCCCCAGCTGGAGGCCAGGGAAAGGGTGGGGGGAGAAGCCCTGTCCCTGGAGAGTGGAAAGCCCCGCCTCCTGACACACTGTCCCTGCCCCCAGGGTGTAAGCCCCGCCCCGGCACACGGTCCCTGCCCCCGGGGGAAGGAGCCCCGCCCTGGCACGCAAACCAAGAAAGGTTCGTCATCACTGCCCTAGGTGAAAGATATAGAAAGGAGTTGGAAAACACTCCTCCTACTACTCCTCTTCTTGGCAAGCCTTCGTTATCTATTAACAATGACGACCAGGGTTATTATCCTATACACAGGCTACATAAATATCACACATGTCCATGAGATCTGAATACTTAACTAATGTGAGTTTTCAGTGAAGTGTTACTTGTTTACTAAACTTGTTAAGACAATATTCGTTTTCACAGGACCGATGTTAGATCCTTAAGATAGGGACGAAACAAATGGCCTGATTAAGCTGGCTTCGTGCCAGCTTGAGGGTGTGGCATTTAGATGCACCATGCTCCCAAGTCGGACAAAAGTTGTGCCAGTGATTACATGCCGGCTGGCTTCTATCCAGCATGGGGGTGCAGTGTTTACAAACCACATGCCCCCCCGGAGCTGGTGAAAAACTGGCTCTAGAGGCAAAGGGGTGGCCTTTTTCTGCCCCGAATAAGGGTGGGTTTTTCTGCTTCTGTTTGGGGAGGAAGCTGACTGGATTGGGGCTGCACATCTGTTTGTCATGGTCCCAGTCCAGCCTAAAAGGGGTGGCTATTTCTCATGCTATCTTTTAATTCTGTTGGGATTTTTTTTGATCAAATTTTGCCATGGTGATTGTTTTGGTGTTCTTCTTCAGTTTTATTCTAATTTTTGAAATTAGTAGTTTGTGGTCTGTGCCACAGTCTGCACCTGGTCTTGTTTGTGCCACAAAAATGGAGTTTCTTCATCTTCTGTTACCTATTTTGTAGTTTAATTTGTTTTTGTGTAAACTATCAAATGATGTCCATCTGTACAGTTGTATGAAGAAGTTATTTGTGATGAATAGACTGTTGGCTGCACAAAACTCTATCAGCAGCTCTCCTGCTTTGTTTCTTGAGCTGAGTCCAAATGTCATTACAGTACTATCTTTTCTGCTCTACTTCCTGTTAAGGAAAAAGCAACATGGGATATACAGTGAAAGAAATAAAACTTGTATGTGAGAGTCAGAGTGACTCAGCAGAAGCTATTAGGAGCCACACAGGTGTAATAGGTAATGCAATTAGCAAGTCCTAAATGCCAAGGACAGAAATGCAAAGTGAATAATTGAACACACCTGAGAATTGTTAAAGTGGACAAGGTGAAATGATGAAATCATTAATTAAGGGATGAACCAAGAGAACCAATGAGAATGGTTGTACACGCCCACTGGGTGGAAACTGACAAGAGTGGGTGGTGTTTTTCCAATGACTATAATAATGGCTATGAATCCCAATGTATTTTGTGGGTAATAGTGGATAGTAGTGAGGAGTTGTATTGGATAGTTTTGGAGCTGTATATAGTAGAATAAAGTAGATCTTTTATATAAGACTACTGAGTTGTCTGGTGTCTTGGGTGAAGCTACAAGAGCCAGATGAATCCTGAAGAAGGGTGAAGACTTCTGTGGAAGCAAGAGTGAGAAGGCTTGGAGAGTTTGTCAGGGTCTTCAGCCTATTCTCTGTAACTCTGCTGCTTTAGAGCAAAGCTTTAACCACTGGCCAAAACTGGTCAGCGCTGGTGCGTAACAAGGTGGTGAGTTCGAGCCAGAGGTGAAGAGCTACAACTCCCATCATCCCTGACACTTCCTACTTTGGCATTCCAATCAGCTATGATAACTGTTTTGTCCCAAGAGCGATGCTATGGACTTTGGGTGTAGCAAGGCCTCTGGTTCCTAGGAACACAGCCTGAACAAAAGACTTGTCCACAAATTTCTTAAGTTTTCAAAGGCTTTACTGGTTATAAACACAAAGCATGAAACTGATCTCCTTTTTCTCAATAGTCCTTCTTAAATACCTTGCTCTCTCTTCTTGGTGGGTTTTACCTTTTTTCTTCTGTGGACTTTATCTTTCTTCTTCTGTGGACTTATCTTTGTCAAAGGAAAATACTCTCTCCAGGTCTGACTTGGCTGAAATCTTACTACACAACAGAAACTAGCTAGACAGTATAAGACCCTGGGATTTCCCACAATCCTTGTCTTTCTTAAAGCTGTAGATCTCTATTTCCCCTTCTAAACTGATACATAGAAAGTCTAATATAATCTCAACTAAATATATGTCTCAAGAGCATCAAAGATGCTCTCGAGGCATGGCAATAACTAAACAGTCTCATTTTGGCATGCTATCAGTTTCATCCTGCACTCTGTCTTAGAACTTCTCGATTTCTTCCTCCTATAGTTGGTGTATATACTTGTACAGTGGTACCCCGGGATACAAAAGCACCGCGTTACGAAATTTCTGGGATACGAAAAAATTCTATAGGAAAAAACTGTTCAGGGTTACGTTTTTTTTTTTTCCGGCTTACGAAAAATTTTTTTGGTGCTTTTCGGCGCTTTTTCGCACGAAATCGCGGCTTCCAGCGCTAGCGCCTATGGCTTTTTCGGGTTGCGAAAGATTTCGGGTTACGAAGGGCGCCGCGGAACGGATTATTTTCGTAACCCGGGGTACCACTGTATTATGTTCATTGGCTTTCCCTGAAACCTTATTGACATAATTTGAATGAATTAACATAATGGAATGTATCTACAGCAATACTAAGAGTGAGTGAGCTAAAATGGACAGGAATGGGACATTTTGAGTCAGATAACCAGCCAGTGTTCTACACAGGAGTGAACAATTATTATGAAAAATGGAGAAAACCCAAGTGTGAGAGACATAAATCGGAGAAAAACTGTTGTTGTTTTGGTAGGCAAAATCTTATTTTCACTTCATAAATGAGACTCAGAGTACAACACAAGGATTAAAGTGAAATATTGTTTTTAATTTTTTT
>NW_024808245.1:0-3414 GCF_019175285.1 Sceloporus undulatus | reverse complement strand
CAAAGAAAATACTATCAGTTCAAATTAGCCTTTTTCATCTTTTGGATATCACAGCAAGCTATCATTTTGGGAATCCTTTTGGTCTCTCTGAAGGTTGGTCAACGCTTTGTTTCCCAAGAAATCACATTGGCCTAAGGTTATTTTTAAAGAATAAATATGACCAGGAAAATGTAGCCTCTTTGTTGCACTCAACCCTCTTCCACCCCATTTTGCTAATGACTGTTGCCCTCAGACTCCAGTATGACCCACTCCTGTTGCCTCCAGACTCTTGGTCTGAGTTACTCCTGCTTTCCATGGACTCCTGCTCCTGCTTTCAAGACAGGGAGATATTACCCCCCAATCCAACCCTAAACTATTTCCTGTCATATTTCTTTTCTATTTTGGTTAGCTCTGTATGCCGGATATTAGAGTGAGTCCATCTTGTATGTGTGTCCTATCATATTCTTCCCAACTAAAAGTTAGTCACTCATGTTTGGAGTCTTCATCAGTGAGTACTGATATAGTTGGTGCTTTAGATCCTGACATTATCCCCTTCTTACAAGCCATGCCAAATTTTCCCAACTTATTAAATATAGAGTGCTGCTAGTGGTGGAGGCTCTCCAAGCCTGTACATTTTTGTGGGTAACAAGCCTTTTGGTGTAAGAGTTTTAGATAAGTCATGAGCCAGCCATTTTTACTTCTCTTGATTTCAGCCAGAGAGGAGAAAGAGCGAGAGTGTGGTTAAAAACCCTAGCTACCTCTTTGTGACTATTGTAAGGCCATGGCTCTGTGTTATGAGGCTCATTCAGTTTATTAAAAGCAGTAGTAAATGTTGTTTGCACCACTGATTTCAACCAAGAAGCTCAAGGCTTATTCTGTCTGCAAAATAGATGTCACTTCTGCCTGAACTCTGGAGATATGTGGTTGTCCTTCATGCTGAAATCCGCTGCATCAGTGTGGCCTGTGCACTTAGTAAATAATTATTAAAGTGCTTTGACATGATACTGGAGCAGTTGGGGTTATAATATATTTGGCAGGTATTTTTCAAATTTCTTTTGAATTGCCACATCCTCCAATGTTTACCTCTTATCTTTTTCTGATTTAAATGTCATGGCATTTAACGCTGAATCATTATAACAAAAATGGAGTCTAAAAAGAACTAATAATGCAACATAACACGTAGATCCTTATTTTTCAAAGGGAATGCTAAGTTACTACGATATTTTTCTCTTCTCCCTACCTGTCATGTGTCAGCTTGCATTGACGTATGCTCTGTGAGTGCCTTGTTGATTTTCCTGTCAAGAACTGTATAATACTGAGTTTGTTTTTTTCTTGAAGAATAGGAAGAAAACAAACCATTGAACTGGAGAGCCTGAGGTCCAAATATACTTTTTGACAACTATGGCCTCCTTATGTGCAGTTAGGAATCCATTTATTATGGTGCAGATATCCATAACAATATATGGCTTTTGTTCCCTCTAAAACAACAGAGGTGAGGTATTCAAAGCAAAAGCCATGTTATCTGTTTTAGTGTAAAAAGACAAGATATTATGGACCTCAGTCAACTTCATTGGGTGCAATAGTTCAGGGAAAGACTGGGTTACCTCTTTTAGATCCACAAGAGAGCTTGGGAAGTTACTTTTTTTTACTACAATCCCAGGACAATTCCTGTCTCAAGACAGGAAGGCATAGTGGTTTGACTTTTAGTCTTCAACTCTGGAGACCAGAGTTCAATTCCCCTCTTGGCCACAGAAACCCACTAGATGACCTTGGGGAAACCACACTCTCTCAGCCTTAGGGAAAGGCAATGGCACCCCCTTCTGAAAATGCTTGCCAAGAAAACCCCATGATAGATTTGCCTTAGGGTCATCATATGTCAGAAACTACTTGAAGGCACACAACAAGAGAAACATGGAGAATATGTTGACGGCTGATATAGCAAAAACAAAATTGATTAGATTCTTTGCCTGTTTGGCCCATGGAAATGTTATGAAAAGTTCATCACATTGTCCTCATGTGATCTTCCATTTAGCCAAGGTGACTGTTTTCTCTCCTCCCCCTTTATTCTGCCCTGGCAGCACACCGGTCCAAGTTTGGCACAAATAAATGCTTCTGCCTGTGCATAGATATCTGGATGACATCCCAGAATATATTATAGCAGGATTTGGCATGGATAACTGAGACACACACACGTGTGTGTGTGTGTGTGTGTGTGTGTGTGTGTGTGTGTATTACAGTGATTAAAAACAGAACTTTATAATTGAATTAGCAAAATGTTTCCGTTTGTACTTAGTTGTTCAAAATAAAAGTAAACTGTACCCAAGGTGACAGTTTGAAACACTCTGTTGTTCTAACTTGTTAGAAGTTCTGTTTAGTTTTAAATCTCTGCCTTCGTAATCTATATATTCAGAAAGAGAAGGAGAGAATGTATGACTTACCTGTTTCTTCATATTCATAGGGAGAAAGAAAAATGATATATCTGGCAATACTGTATTCAGAAGAATATACATATGACGATGATTGGAAAAACTTGTTCTTAATGAGTCAAGCAAACCTGAATATGGTGTGGGACAGATGGTCCTGAAGCGCCGTGCTGCTGCCGATACTAGGGTTAGGGACAGTGTACCAACCGCACGGTCCCTAACCCTAGCATGGCACAGTGGCGCAGTGGTTAAATGCCTGTACTGCAGCCACTCACTCACAAATCATAAGTTTGTGAGTTCAATACCAGCAAAAGGGCTCAATCTCGACTCAGCCTTGCATCCTTCTGAGGTCACTAAAATGAGTACCCAGATTGTTGGAGGCAATTAGCTTACAATTTGTAAACTGCTTAGGGAGTGTTTAAGTGCACTGATAAGCGGTATAGAAATGTACTTGCTATTGTCATTATAATGGCAGCGTCCCATCCATATGGGCACCGCCATTTTGACATAACTGCCGTGCAGCATATACACATCCTCGAATTTCCGCCTGTCGATGGAAAAAGAATCTGGTTTTTCCGGGTTCTTTTTACTCCAGAGGGATGCTGTGCGTTTTGGTGGCTGTGGTGTTCCTTTAGAGGGAAACAGGCCACCACCACTAGGCCACCCTTTTGTGGCGGTGTGTCCCGGGCTTATGTTACTTATGTCTCAATATGAATAACTGAATGTTGCTGCTGCTGCTGCTGTTATCATGGGTTTTCAAGACAGTGGATAAATGAAATAAATTCAACAATTTAATAGAGTTCAAAAACAATTTGAAAGAGTTTAAGGTAGTTTAAACAACCTAAAAGTAACTTCAACAATTTAAAAGATAAAAAAGTAAAAACAGTTTAAAACCAGGCACACAGAAATATTGAAAGATATCAGTTGGCCCCCAAGGCTTTAATAAAAAGGGGTAAGTTTGTACTGGAATAAAGTAAATGTTGGTGCTAAGTGAAGGCCCTCTTTGAAGACT
>NW_024808244.1:0-3415 GCF_019175285.1 Sceloporus undulatus | reverse complement strand
CTACTTTTCTAGCAGTGCAATCTTGAATATATCTATTCCTCAATAAGTTTAACTGAATGGGACTTTAAATGCCCATTAAAAGTGTGTAGTGGATTACCCCCGAAGCATTTTAGAATAGCTTTGTGTATCTGTGATAGCAGTCCATTAGCATTTACATCTGACTAGGCAGGCATAGGATTATATTGCTGGAAAGGTAGCATCCTGTTTAAAATGGAATTGTACTTTCCCACTTCTTTTGCAATTTCCCCTTATTACAGAAAATCCATTAAGGAGGAGTGTGTGTGTATTTAAGTTGCAGATATATTGTTAATTCTTCTTCGTGGTCTCTGCGAATCATACAAATGGGTTTCACTGCGCCTGCGCAGTGCTGCTCGGAACCTACTGCAATCACTGGGCAAAGTTTACTTTGCAACATATAGAAACTTTTTGGCGGTAACTCCGCCCACCCGTTATAAGGCCCCTGCCTTCCCGCTCTTTTCCCCAGTTCCTTTTTTCCGCCGCGCTAGCTGCTTCAGGGAACTTCGCTCGCTTTAGCTTGCATTTGGAATCACTTCTCATCTTGCTCGGACTGTTTTTGACCACTCTTTGTCTCCCGCCCCTGGTAACTTCGGACTTTCGAACTGTTGACCTCGCTTTGAATTCTCCTCTGGCTCTGACGACTTCGGAAATGCCTGCTCCGTTCAAGAAGTGTGACATTTGTGGGGGCAAGGTGCCCGTCCAGGACCCGCACTCCTCCTGCCTGCTGTGCCTCGGCCAGAGCCATGATACCAAGGCCTGCCCGCTCTGCAGGTCCCTTTCTTCTCAGGCCCGGAAAAACCGTGAGTCCCGGCTCACCTCGGCAATCGCCCTGGGCAAGGTGCAAGAGGGAGGTTCGCGCTCTTCATCCGTCCCGCCTTCCGCGCCCCCTGCCTCATCTTCTAGGGCCAGTGTGTCCAGCGTGACATCCGCTAGGGCCACCGTTTCCAGCATGGTGTGTGTCCCAGCCGGGACAATTCCTTCCACCACCTCCGATGTGGCTCGTGGCTCGAAACCGCCCAGCGCCACCGACGAACCCTCCAAGCGCCCCCACAAGTCTTCGGGGACTGAGGGTACCGAGCCGGCCTCTAAATCGACAAAGAGACCGGAGGGCTCGCACGCGAAGAAAGGTACCGAGGCAGAGGCCCAACTTGCTTCGCCCTCGTCCTCCAGGGCATCCAAGGCGTCTCGCCATGCTCCCAAGCCGAGAGAGCCGGCTGCATCAGGAGCGGCGGCTGTCCTCCTGGATCTTCCGGACAACCCATTCTTCCCATCGGAAGAGACCCCGAGGCCGGGAAAGAAGAGGCATCACGACAAGACGAGTCGTGACCCTGCCCCTAAGAAGGCTAAGCCGTCCAAGGATCAGCCCGGTACCGACCCACCGAAGGCTAAGGACAAGAGGCGTCCCCCTTCCAAGAAGGCCCGCGCCTCCACTCCGGCAGCTCCCCGTGAGCCACAGCCTGCGCCCGAGGTGCGGCTGACTCCAGTACCGGACACGCCACCACCTCAGCCCACCATGGACTTCGTCCACGGTACGGAAGACACCGCGCCTCCTCTCTCTCCGGAACAACTGTCGCCTCCCCACTCCGGGAACGACGACTACGAGGACCCGCCCCGTACACAGCAGATACCGGACCTGTTCCTCGACACTCAGTCGGGCCGGTACTACATGTCGGTATCGGAGGACAGAGCAACAAGGAGTTCACCAGACTGAACCCCCATCCAGCAGACCCTCAGCAGGGCACCTCGTCCAGATCGGTCCCGACCATATCCGTGTACGAGAGGCCGCCATCCCCGCCTCGCAGGCGCTCACGCTCCTCGACTGACCTCATCCCGGTCCGACCGAGATCCCAAGTCAGAGTGGCAGATGTCCTTTCCTCTGACTTGGATTCCGATGACGAGCCTTTGCCTCCTTCCGAGGCACCATCGGATGAGGATGTCCTCTCGGTGTCGGCCTCACCTCAGAGGATGCACAATCCTGAGCCTTCTTCCCCATCGGACGACGTCCGTTCCTTCAGTGAGCACGTCGTGAAGATGGCGAGGGCTCTCGACATCGAGCTCGCTTTTCCGGACGACAACGCTCAGGATCCAGTGGAACGTCGGGTGCACGGATGGGTGCCTACTCCACCTTGCCTCCCTCTGCTTCCGTCGCTGCAGACCATCATTAAGAGGTATTGGGACTCACCGGCCACCCTGTCTGCATCCTCCCGCAAGGTAGAGTCACTCTACAGAGTCGCTCCGGCGAGTTGTCCCTGGTTGGCCGACCACCCCAGGCCGAACTCTGCGATCGTGGAGGGAGCCCAACACAGCTTCGTCCCGAAGCAGGCGACCTCCCCTGTCGACAGGGAGGCGAAGAAAGTTGATGGCCTGGCCAAGAAGGCCTACTCGGCGGCGGCCCTTGCAGTCAAGGCTGTAAACTACACCGCCTGCATAGGGGCCTACATCCAGACCCTCATGGAACGGATTTCCCCCCTCATCCCGGACATCCCGGATGACGTCCGGAGGCAGTTGGTCGAGGTCAGGGACGAGACACACTCCATCGGAAGTTGGCTCATCACCACTTCCAGGAACATGGCTGACTGTGCAGGGAGGGCCATGTCTGCATCCATGGCACTCAGGCGTCACGCCTGGTTGAGGGCCTCGGACCTCAACCCTACTGTCAAGGCGGCCATCGAGGACATGCTGCTCGACGGGACTGGGCTCTTCCATGCCGAGACCGATGACCGCCTGAACAGGAAGTTCAGGATGAAGGCGGCGGCGAAGAAGCATGGCATGTCCTCGACACCGGCTTCTCCATTTCGGAAGCGTCAGCGCCCGTGGCAGCCGCAAGGTCAGTCACAGGGGACCTTCTCCCGGGATCGGCAGTCCCAGCAACAGGGCTCCCAGAGACACCGCTTTCCCTCGCAGTCTTCCTCCTCCTCTGGCCGTCGCAACTTCCCGCCTCGGTACCGCAAGTCCCGCCGGCAGGACACCGACCAGGGGAAGAAGAGAGCCTGAAGGGACGCAGCGCGCTTTGTCCCTCCTTCACCCCTCTTCTTCTTGCACATTTTGAGGCCCTTTGTTAACATCTGGGCCTCCATAACATTGGACTCGTGGGTTCTCAACATCGTCCGTAGGGGTTATGCCCTCGAGTTCCAAGAGCTCCCTCCAACTGGAGCCTTCATGTCCACTCCCCCCTCGGACACCCTTCTCGACGAAGTGCGCGCCTTGCTCGGTAAGGGGGCAATCTCCCCCCTACCGCCCGACCAATGTCCTCGAGCCTTTTTCTCCAAGTACTTCACGGTACCGAAAGCGGATGCGGGCATTAGGCCCATCCTGGACTTGAGACAATTGAATTTGTTCCTTGACTACCGTCGCTTTCGAATGGTAACCTTGGCTTCCATTCTGCCTCTGCTTCACC
>NW_024808243.1:0-3415 GCF_019175285.1 Sceloporus undulatus | reverse complement strand
TTTGTTTTGTGTGGAAAAGTTAAAAATAACAATTAAAAAAATCTGTATATAAGAAGGGCAGACTGTATTATATTTGGGCTTATATAGTAATATATAGTAGGTTTGACATAAATCAGAAACGACTTAAAGGCACACAACAAGTATGGCTTCCCCTTTCAACAATTTCTGCTTTTTGACAGTGCTCTCGTCCCTAATCCATCAAATAAGCGGGGGAATACTGTATGGGATTTGCAGTCCAAAAACTTCTGGAAGGCCACAGTAGCCCACCTCTTCTGTAATTCTTTCTTTTTGCTGTGGCTCATGTCAGGGGACAGTTTAGGAGCAGCCATCTGTGGTGGCCCATCAATAACCCTCTATTTTAGTGGCTGCCAAGAATTGCTAATACCAAGAGATGTGTTCTAATTACAAATAACATTATGCTTTTTGACACAATGTTGCTCAAAGTTCAGGGTTGAGAAAACATGATCCTCCAGATGTTCTCAAATACAGTATTTTCTTCATCTGATAAAGTGCTGTGAAATTGCTAAAAATGTAGGCTATAAAGAAAGTATTAGTCATTGCGGCAGGAATTAGGAAAGTGTGTCCCAGAGGTCCCCAGGATTGTTTTGTAAAGCCAGTGTGGTGTAAGGGTGGTGGACTATGACTGCAGTAGACTAGTGTTTGAACAAATCTTGCCAAGAAAACCCCATGATAAAGTCACCTTAGGGTCATCATAAGTTGGAAGTTACTTGAAGGAACAGAACAGGCCCTTCAGGGGTTTTTAAAATAAAATAAAACAAAAGAGGGCATATGGAGGGAGTTTTAAAAAAATATGTATGAAAGGAAAGTCCTTGAAGGTCTTCTAGGGGGAACAATATGCCCCTAAATCCCAACAGTTGCCCACTATCACAAGACTCTATTTTTGCAGGTGCCACAAGACTCCTTTTGCAGCAAAAGGCTAACATAGCTAGTCATAGGGAAAATATTGTACATGGTTTATGCAGTAAAGAAAAAATATGATTGAAGCTTATTTTGGAATCTCCAAGTAGTAGTATCCATATGTTCAAAATACTAAATGCTTATAAAATGTTCCAGGAGAACTAAATTAGCTTGTACTGAGAATGGTGTAAAGGGGAGGTATTTATAGAAAACAGTTGTGTTGTCTGCTAAAAAGCAAAACAGTTAAGTGAAAGGAATAGTCAATGTCTAATGATGTGTTCATTTTCTCTTCATAACATGTTGTTGTGAACGATGAGGTCCTATGGGGGACCTGTATTATATTTATATTATTCTATTTACATAACCAGAAATATGAGCAGCCCTTTAAGCTAACCAGGTATTTATTTTGCTTTTTGCCTAGTGACTCATCTCAGTGCAGCAGAAGAGATGTGCTTATGGTAGCAGTTGTCTAGCCTTGTAGCTGATTGGCATGATGCACATCTGGATTTGTACAGTATCTAGAAATCCTAGATATAATCCTGACTGGTGATTATCATCTGAGTTCTGTTACCATTACATCTTGGGACGCCTCAACACTGTAGAAATAATGCCATTTGATGCCACTTTAAGTGCTGCACCTCCTTCCTATGGGACCCTGGAGTTTTTAATCTTCAACCTTTTCTGCCAAGGAGTCCTGGTGCCCCGCCAAAGTACAAATCCCAGGATTAAATAGGATAGAGCCATGGAAATTAAAGTGGTGCCAAGCTACATTATTTCTACAGTGACTGCATCTGCCCTACAGATATAACCCAGTCTGACACCACTTTAACACCCATGTCTGAGTGTTATGGAATTCTGGGAACTGTAGTTTGCTGAAACAATTTAGCCCTCTGCCTGAGAGCTCTGGTGCTGCAACAAATGAAAACCCCCAGCATTCATTGGCACTGAGCCATGGTAGTTGAAGTGGTGTCGAACGGCATTATTTCTACAGTGTAGATGTACCTTTAGTTTGTTAGGTTTTTTAAAAATGCTATTGGAAACGTATATCCTGTCTAGGGAGACTACTTGTTGTGCAACTAGTTTGACAGTTCATAAATGGCAACCAGAAGACACATTTCCAAATGTAAATGACAATCCCATTGTCACAGAGACCAGTGTTATAAGGCTTCCAGATAGTTTCTATTTTACATTAACACTCCTTCAATGTTAAAAATTGATTTCCCATGTTACAACCCCACAGTCCTGCAGAACGCCATGGACAAATGGCTACACATGTTTGTGGGGGAGCAGGTCCTGCTTGTGGTGTTTCATGGAGCAGCATAAACCCATTGCAAGTGTATGCATTCAGGAGATGTTGCTTTGATGCCAGCAGGACTTCTGCATATCTGCGTGCGAAGTTTCTAAGACTGCGTCCTCACTGCAGGTATAATTTGGTTTGATACCATTTCAACTGCCAGGGCTCCATCTTATAGAATCCTGGAATTTGTAGTTTGTTGTGGCACCAGATCTCTCTGACAGGGAAGGCTAAATGTCTCACAAAACTACAACTGCCAGAATTCCATAGCATTGAACCAGGCAGTTAAAGTGGTGTCAAACTGGATTATTTCTGCAATGTGGTTGCAGCCATGATGGTCCTCCACCAGGGTTTTGGACTGCCACTCCCAGAAGCCCCAGCCAGCTTAGCCAAGAGTCAAGAATTCTGGGAGCTGAAGTCCAAAACAAACAAACAAACAAACCCAAGCCCCTG
The DNA here is from genome assembly GCF_019175285.1 of Sceloporus undulatus. Lineage (NCBI taxonomy): Eukaryota > Metazoa > Chordata > Lepidosauria > Squamata > Phrynosomatidae > Sceloporus > Sceloporus undulatus. Next base: position 750 of record NW_024808243.1, on the reverse strand, counting down.
GAAGGCCAGAGTTTGGGAACCACTGTCTAAACCAGTGGCTCTCAACCTTTGGCTCTCCTAATGTTTTGGACTTCAACTCCCAGAAGCCTCAGCCAGCTTGTCCAAATGACCAGGGATTCTGGACGCTGAAGTCTATATGCCTAAAGGACCCAGGTTGAGAACCACTGAGGTGCCACACGACTAACTACAGTTCCCAGAATTCCATAGCATTGAGCCATGGCACTGAAAGCAGTGTCAAACCGGTGAGACCACTTTAATTGCTGGCTCAAATGCTAGGGAATCCTGGGAAGTGTAGTTTTGTGAGACGTTTAGCCTTGTCTGCCCGAGAGAGCCCTGGTGCCACAATAAACTACAATTCCCTGGGTTCCCTAGCACTGAGCCAGGGCAGTTAAAGCAGTCTCAGAGTGGATTGTTTCTGCAGTGTGTTTTGGACCACTAATGAGTCAGCTGACCTCTTTTCCCCAGGTCACGTGACTCCCACCCAACATGGCTGCGCCCATGGAGAGACTTCTTGTGCTGCTTGTGTCTTGCTGGGCCTTGTGGCTCCGTGCCTGCGTCTGTCCAGAGAGCGGGGGAGAGGGGGCCTGTGGCTGCACTGCCAGCCGGGCAAGCGGCGGGGAAGGGGCGGCCAGGAAGTACTCCCGGGAAGCGGGGGCCTCGCAGCAGGAGCCAAAGAGAGGCCCAGGGTCAGAGGAGGAGAAGGAGGAGACCATCATGGGCGGGCAGGTAGGTAGGTAGGTGAGCAAGGAG
>NW_024808242.1:0-3415 GCF_019175285.1 Sceloporus undulatus | reverse complement strand
AAAGCAACACCCAGGATCCCCTCTTTAGAGCCATTCTGACCAGGGGATTCTGGGGGATGCAGTCCGAGGGGAAGGAGTCCTGAGTGGATGAGCAATACTCCTTCTTCAGGGATGAAGGCAACACCCAGAATGCCCTATTTAGAGCCATTCTGACCAGGGGATTCTGGGGGATGCAGTTGAGAGGAAGGAGTCTTGAGTGGAAGAGCAATGCCTCTTCTTCAGGGATGAAGGCAACACCCAAAAATCCCTCTTTAGAAGCATTCTGACCAGGGGATTCTGGGGTATGCAGTCCAAGAGGAAGGAGTCCTGAGTGGAAGAGCAATGCCTCCTCTTCAGGGATGAAACCAACACCCAGAATCCCCTCTTTAGAGCCATTCTGACCAGGGGATTCTGGGGAACACATTCATAGAGGAGGCCCCTTTCTTCTTCTAGGGGCTCTGGGTATGGAGCCCCCCAAATCCTCGCCACTTTCCCCTTATTAAGCCTCACCCCCTCCCTTTCCCCAAGTGCCACTTTCTCTATGAGTTCTTGTTCCTCTGTTTTTGGTTCTGGAGGCTCAGGTTCCCCTCCTTCCAAAGGCTGCCTTTGTGTCTCATCCACAGAACAAAAGAGGAGAAGGGAAGCCCAGGGATAAATGGAGCCTCCAGCTTGATCCTGATCCTTCCTCACATCCTCCATGTTCAGCCCTCTCCTTCCCTCCTTCCCCCAAATGTCGGAGGTCTCTTTCTGGGAGGGGTCGCCTATCCCATCATCCCCCCAAAGGCCCAGAAGAAGAGGGAGGGAGGAAGGCCAAGGGCCCCCCACTCTCTGTCCTTTCTGCCCCAGCACTCACCTTTCTCTCCTCCTCCTCCTCCTTGGAAAACCGGAAGCGGCCCCTCCCAGTCCGGCGCCAAGGAGGAGGAAAGGGGCGGAGCCAGAGCCCAAAGGAGGCCCCACTTCCGCCCGGCCCTAAAATGGCGGCCAACCCTAGAGAGGAGCCTGGGAGGAGGGCTCTGAGGGAAAGTGCCCCCCTCCACAAAAGCCCCGCCCAGAAAATGGGCTCCAAAACCAGATTTGAAAGATATGAGTCTACATTTATGTCTCTAAAACTACATATATAGTGTCTTTTTATATATATAAAGACACACACACACACACACAAAGGTTTGCCATAACTGTCAACCTCAAAACCAGGACAAATGTAAAAAATGTAGGACAAATATAAGACAAACTTGTTCCACCAAATGTAGGACATATTTTTTAAATGGAGGACACGAACAACTACAAACAATTTAATAATTTAAAAAAGCATTAATATAAATGCACTTTTTTAAGGCATGCTCAAAATGGAGGACATTTTGGCATGATTCCTTGACATATGGCAGGCAGAAATGTACTGTACTTCCCTTTCTGGCCATTCCAAAACACACACAACAGCACATTTGGGCATTGATCATGGCTTCATTAAACATGGCAATCTCTTGCCTATTTCAGAGGCTTATTGCATCCCTGGGTTTAACACCAAACATGAGTTCACATGGCTATGCATATTGAACATGATGTCAAGGTGGTTTCACAAGAAGTGGCTTTGCCCTCGGAATTCAACTGTACTTCTCAGAAGAGTCTACTTGCTCAAGGCACTCTGGTTTTTCTTCACTGCGCATGAGTTTGTAAAAACCAGAGCAACTGACTTTGGCCATGCCTCAGAGAGTATCAGTATCACCATCATCATCATCATTGTCAAAACAAGGCAGACTGTTAGCATGAAAAGCACCAAAAATACAGCTTCAGGAGGAGATGGCCTCAAGTCCCCTGGCGCAGGGAAAGAGAGCTGCCATTCACGGCCTCCTTGATGGGTTGGTGGGCTTCATAGGGTTCTTATAAGAGCAATGCCTTCATGCTTCCTTTCATTCCTGACCAAAAAGCCCCTTCCATGGCATCCATCTTCTTCTTGTTCTTCTTCTTCTTCAATCAAAGCTGTTCCTTTTTCCAAGTCCAGCCGTTTGGTGTTGCAAGGGGGGCTGCAAAGACGCTCAAATCCCAAGAACCACTAGAGAGGATTATTGTGATTGATGATGATTATTATGAGCCCTTGGTATCCCTGGGTTTTGGATCCAGGACCTCTGGGAATCCCAAAATCCAAGGATGCTCAACGCCCATTATTTTCATGGAGCATTATCATTATTACAACAACAATAACAGATAGATAGATAGATAGATAGGCACACAGAAACACATATAATTATGTGTATATATATATATATATATATATATATATACTGTATACACATACATACATATAATCATGTATTTTTATAATATATTTATTTATTATAATTGTATGTATACACACACACATATCTGAAATATTACAGTTATATATCCATATATATATATATATCTACACACACATGTATAAAACTGTATATATATATATACATATATATATTACACACACACACAGTTTTATACATAGACATACACACACATATAATGCACAGCCATCCCTGGGGCATGCGCCCCCTGCAGGTACAACCCTGGCAGCTGAAGGAGGAGACAGGAGGCACACACAGCCAGCCCAGAGCCACAGAAGACCCACCCTTTTGCAGAGAGCTCCGCCCCCTACTATATATGGAGATGGGGTGTGGTCTGCTCCAGGAGGGCGAGAAGAGTGGGGAGCCTGGAGTAGGGGAGGGAAGGCAAGAGAGAAGAAGGAAAAGTCAGTCAGCTCCTGTCCTTCTCCCTAGTCTCCTCTTCAACCTCGGCCCTCTCCTCCTCTGGAGACTCACAGCCCCAGCTCCCTACCGGCCCCTCCCTCTGGCAGGGAGAAGGGGGCTCTTCTCCTGGCTGTTGTTGTTTGTTGCTTTCTGGTGGGCACCCTCAGTGCCTTGGGAGGACCCTGGCAAAACGGGGGGCAGGAAGGGCAGTGGGTGGGTTTTGTGTGTGTTTAGAGGGCTCTTGCAATGAGGACATGCCAGTGTCTTCCTCTGAGGCCGAGAGGGTGTGACTTGCCCAAGGCCTCCCAGTGGGCTCCTATGGCCATCTGGGCATCCAAACCCTGGGCTCCCTTTCCCCATAACCTCTTCGAAACATGGCTGTTTTTGTGTGTTGTGACTTTGGAGGACTCTCCTGGTATGCAAGGCTTGTTGGGGGGTGGCCAGTGCCTCCCTTCAAGGCTGAGAGAGTGTGTCTTGGCCAAGGTGGGCATCCAAACCTGGGCTCCCTTTCCCCATTCCCTCTTGGAAACATGGCTGTTGTCGTGTGTTGTGACTTTGGAGGACTCTCTTGGCATACAAGGCTTGTTCGGGGGTAGGCAGTGCCTCCCTTCAAGGCTGAGAGAATGTGTCTTGGCCCAGGTGGGCTCTTGTTGTTCCCATGCCCCCTCTTTCCTTTCTCCCCATTGTTTCGCTCAAGCCAGGGAATGCCATGTTCCCAT
>NW_024808241.1:0-3415 GCF_019175285.1 Sceloporus undulatus | reverse complement strand
GGGGGGGGAGCTTTGAGGGGTGGGGGGAGGAAAGAATGAATATTTTATTTGGTTAAAGACCGGCAAAGGGGGGAGGTAAGAGCAAAACCAAAGGTGTTATTTTAAGGTTTCTAAGGGGCTGTACAGCTGTACAGGTGGGTGGCATGCAGCCACCCCTTTCCTGGCCAGATTGGGGCTGCAGCAACCTCTTGCCGTGGCCCTGAACCTGCTCTTTTTTGTGCTTTCCAAGGGATGCCATAGCCATGGCAGTGCGGCTTTATGATGCCCCTTCAGCACTGCACCATGTAGATGCAGTGCCAGAGTTGCTGCATGATGGCGTGCACTGTGTAGAGTGGCGTGTGCCAAAATGGTGCCCTGGGGTGGAGCCAGGGCATCCAGTGTTCTGTGCCAGGTCTCTGCCCACAGGCCGGCACAAAGTGCTGGTCTGTATAGGCTCCGAATGTACTTTTCATGATGTAGAAAAGATTCCCCCTTATTTTTGCCTTCCTTGTACAACATCAGAGTGTGGTCAAGATGGCAAATATTATCAGTGAGGAAGATCAGCCAAGGTAGGAGAGGCTGCAGCAGTTTGTTTATGTTTGAGCCTCCTGGAAAGGGAAAGATTCCACCCCCTCCTATTCTCTTTCCCTTGCTAAATTATGGGGAGCAGACTACTTTTGCACTTTGAACTCTGCAGCAACTGAACTAGCCAGAGCATAACGGGGAAAAGTGGAGGAAGGAGAGAGAAACTGAGACATTTTATAAGCAGCTGAAAAGGGGGAAAGGAAGGCGAGATCGATGCGTAATATCTATCTCTCCTTCCATCCACTCTCCTAACCAAAGAGATCTCAGGGTCAGCCCAGCTATACCACAAACCCTGTTTCTTCTCCTGTGCAATGCCAGGACAGTAAAAAACAAGACCCACATAATCTATGAACTTTTGCAGGCTAAAAACTGCGACCTGGCGTGCATTACTGAGACCTGGCTTGGGCCTGAGAGCGAGGCTGTGTGGGCACAGGCCCTTCCGGCTGGGTACTCACTTAAGGACCAGATCAGGTTAGGTGGGCGGGGGGGCCTTGATTCATAAAAACACTCTCTCCTTAACCAGGATGCCTGTCCGGAAAATGGATTACATCGAGTGTATTTACCTGACCCTGAAGGCCAGAGACAGTCTGGGGATTCTGTTGGTCTACTGGCCACCCCATGCGCTAACAGACTCCCTGGCTGGGCTGACACAGCTGGTCTCGGAAGTGGTGTTGGAGTCCCCTAGGCTTCTTGTCCTGGGGGACCTCAACATCCCTTTCGAGGCCAGTCAAAATCCAACAGGTGCGGCTCGGGAGTTCATGTCTACCATGACTGCCATGGGCCTGTCTCAACTGGTCTCGGGGCCGATGCATTGCGCTGGTAATACCCTCGATGTCATCTTTAGTACAGACATGGAGAATCCGTGGGCAGAGATTTCTAATATCTCTGCCCTGTCATGGACAGACCACTTTCTGGTTGAGGCTCAAATCAAGGCTTCTACCTTAAGCCCCCTCGGGGGTGGAGGACTAATTAGGATGGTCCACCCTCGAAGGTTGATGGAACCCAAAAGGTTCCAAGAAGCCCTAGAGGGATATATGGCTGGTACTGACGGCAATTCTGTTGATGCCCTGACAAACATCTGGGATACTGATCTCTCCAGGGCTATATACAGTATTGCTCCCAAGCGTCCTTTCCAGCCCGTTCCCAAAAAACAACCCTGGTATACGGAAGACCTCAGGGAAAGGAAGCGGGCTGTGCAACGACTAGAGCGCAAATGGCGAAGACATCAGCACTTATCCAACAAGGCACTCCTAGACTCTCATTTGAAGGCCTATGGAGTGGCAATAAGTGCAGCAAAGCATTCGTTCTACGCTGTACGTATTGCGTCTGCGGAGTCGCGTCCAGCAGAGCTGTTCAGGGTAGTGAGGGAGTTAACACATCTGTCCCCCTCCCTGAACCCTATCTTAGATGCTTCTAAAGCCTGCTGTGACAGATTCAATAACTTCTTTGCGGATAAAATCTCTCGGATAAGGGCTGATCTCGACACCAGTAGTTCTTCAGAACCTACTAGAATGGTGTCCAGAGCCTCCGTGGACCCTGTTATACTGGATCACTTTGAGTTTGTTAGTACCGAGGAAGTGGACAAGATCCTTCGAACTGTCAGGAAGACGACGTGTTCTCTCGATCCCTGTCCCTCATGGCTGGATGTTCAGGGTGGGGATGCGGTGCTAACTATGTTGCACCTCATAATTAATACATTGCTAAGAGAAGGACAATTTCCATCTAAATTAAAATTAGCAGTGGTGAAACCCCTACTAAAAAAACCTTCCTTAGACCCCCTGATTCATAATAACTATTGACCAGTGTCACTGCTGCCTTTTTTGGGAAAGGTGATCGAGAGAGCCGTCGCCTCCCAGCTTCAATTGATCTTGGATGAAATGGATTTTCTGAACCCATTTCAAACCGGCTTCCGGGCGGGCTATGGAGTTGAGACTGCCATGGTCGCCTTAGTTGATGATCTCCGTCTGAGCATGGACAGGGGTAGTGTGTCCCTGTTATTGCTGTTGGACATCTCAGAGGCTTTCCATACCATCGACCATGATATCCTTCTGGATCGCCTGAGGGAGTTGGGAATTGAGGGCACTGCACTCCAGTGGTTCCGTTCCTACCTCTCGGGTAGATTCCAGATGGTGCAGCTGGGGGATGTTTGCTCCGTTAAGAGGGAACTAACATCTGGTGTCCCTCAAGGAGCTATTCTGTCCCCCATGCTATTTAACATTTACATGAAACCGCTGGGAGAGATCATCCGGAGACACGTGGTGCGGTGTTATCAGTACTCTGATGACACCCAAATATGTTTCTCTGTGTCCCTGACTGATGCAGTAACTAGGGATGGCATCTCTCCTCTAAATGCCTGCTTGGAGTCGGTAATGGGCTGGATGAGGGAAAACAAACTCAGTGTGAATCCGGAGAAAATGGATGTACTGGCGATAGGGTCCCCTGGTCTGGGTGGTGAGATTTGCCATCTGGCCCCGAACGGGGTCACGCTCCCCTTGAAGGACTCGGTCCGCAGCTTGGGAGTGCTCCTGGACTCGTCGCTCCAGTTGTCATCTCAGGTGGATGCGACTGTCAGGAGCACTTGTTATCAGCTTCGGCTGATATGCCAGCTGCATCCATATCTGGACCGGAGGAACCTTGAAACAGTAGTACACGCACTGGTAACCTCTCGACTTGATTTCTGTAATGCGCTCTACATGGGGCAACCCTTGTACCAAACTCGGAAGCTGCAATTGGTTCAAAATATGGCCGCAAGGCTGGTCACTGGTAGTTCCAGGACCAGCCACATAACACCCATATTGAAAGATCTGCATTGGCTGCCAATCCGCTTCCGGGCTCAATACAAGGTGTTGGT
>NW_024808240.1:0-3415 GCF_019175285.1 Sceloporus undulatus | reverse complement strand
CTTTTTTTGGGGAAGGTGATCGAGAGAGTGGTTGCCTTCCAGCTCCAATCGATCTTGGATGAAACAGATTTTCTGGACCCATTTCAAACTGGCTGCAGGGCGGGCTATGGAGTTGAGACTGCCATGGTCGCTTTAGTCGATGATCTCCATCTGGGTATCGACAGGGAAAGTGTGACCTTGTTGGTGCTCTTGGACATCTCAGCGGCTTTCGATACAATTGACCATGGTATCCTTCTGGAACGCCTGAGGGCGTTGGGCATCGAGGGCACTGTGCTCCAGTGGTTCCGATCCTACCTCTCGGGCAGATTCCAGATGGTGCAGTTGGGGGACACTTGCTCCTCTAAGAGGGAACTCACGCTTGGTGTCCCTCAGGGAGCTATTTTGTCCCCCACTTTGTTTAACATTATATGAAACTGCTGGGAGAGATAATCTGGAGACACAGGGCACAGTGTTATCAGTATGCTGATGACACCCAAATATGCTTCTCTGTGCCCCTGACTGATTCAGTGACTAAGGATGGAATCTCTCCTCTGAACACCTGCCTGGAGTTGGTAATGGGCTGGATGAGGGAAAACAAACTCAGTTTGAATCCAGAGGAAACGGAAGTACTGGTGATAGGTTCCCCAGGCCCAGGGAAGGAAGTTTATCTACCTGTCCTGAATGGGGTCACACTTCCCCTGAAGGACGAAGTTCGCAGTCTAGGAGTACTTCTGGACTCGTCTCTGCAGTTGACATCTCAAGTAGATGTGACGGTCAGAAGTGCTTGCTATCAACTGCGGTTGATAAGTCACCTGCAACCCTACCTGGGCCAAAGGGACCTTGAAACTGTGGTACATGCTCTGGTAACCTCTCGCTTAGATATCTGTAATGCGCTCTACATGGGGCAACCCTTGTACCAAGCCTGGAAGCTTCAGTTAGTACAAAACATGGCAGCCAAATTGGTCACTGGTGTTTCCAAGTTTGACCATATAACACCCTATTCTGAAAGATCTGCACTGGCTGCCTATTTGCTTCTGAGCACAATACAAGGTGTTGGTTATTACTCCCATAAAGCCCTACATGGCTTGGGCCTGAGTTAATTGAGGGACTGTATCTCCCCATATAATCCACCCCACACACTCAGAACAACCGGGAAGAACTTGCTAGAAATTCCATCATCTAAATATTCTACTACATCCCAGAGGGCCTTCTCAGTAGCAGCCCCACAAATTTGGAACAATCTTCCCGAGGAATTCCGCCTGATCACCCCGCTAAAAACATTCAAAAAGAGGCTAAAAACTTTCCACTTCTCTCAAACCTTCCCCTCTGGAAAATGAACTAGTGTACTTTGATCCCATCAACTTTCTGCCTCACCGTTTTGAATGATTGTTTTAGATTTGTATATTGTGTTATTGGTTTTATCTATTTTATGATGGCTACCATGACTGCCATAGGCCTATCTCAATTAGTCTCAGGGCCCACGCATTCTGCTGGTAATACGCTTGATATGGTCTTTTGCACGGACATGGAGATTCCATGGGCGGAAGTAACTAATATTTCCGCCCTGTCATGGACAGACCATTTCCTGGTTGGTGCTAAATTCAAGGCATCTACCCAACTCCCCCCCGGGGGTGGCGGACCTACTAGAATGGTCCACCCTTGAAGGCTGATGGAACCCAAAAGGTTCCAAGAAGCCCTAGAGGGGTATTTGGTTGGCACTGACGGCGATTCTGTTGATGCCCTGACAAACATCTGGGATACTGATCTCTCCAGGACTATAAACAGCATCACTCCCAAGCGTCCTCTCAGGCCTGCTTCCAAAAAACAGCCCTGGTACACGGAAGATCTCCGGGCAAGGAAGCGGGTTCTGCGACGACTAGAATGCAAATGGCGAAGACACCAGGACTTAGCCAACAAGGCACTCCTAGATTCTCTTTTGGAGGATTATGGAGTGGCGATAAGCGCAGCAAAGAATTCGTTCTTTTCTGCGCGTATCGCGTCTGCGGAGTCGCGTCCGGCAGAGCTGTTCAGAGTAGTGAGGAAGCTTACTCAGCTACCCTCCTCCCTGAACTCTATTCTGGAACCATCCAAAGCCTGCTGTGACGAATTTAACAACTTCTTCGTGGATAAAACCTCTTGGATAAGGGCTGATCTCGACACCATTATTTCTACAGAATCCAGAATAGAGGTCTCCAGAGCTTCCGTGGACTCTATTGTACTGGATCAGTTTGAGTCCGTGAGTACTGAGGAAGTGGACAAGATCCTTAGAAGTGTTAGGAAGGCAACCTACTCTCTCGATCCCTGTCCCTCTTGGCTAGCAGCTCAGGGGGGTGCGGCTGTAATTATTATGTTGCGCCGCATAATTAATTCATCTTTTAGGGACAGGCGCTTTCCATCCAGCTTAAAATAGGCCATTGTAAAATCGCTGTTAAAAAAGCCCTCCCTAGACCCCCTGATTCACAATAATTATCGGCCTATCTCTCTGCTGCCATTCTTGGGGAAGGTGATTGAGAGGGCGGTTGCCATTCAGCTTCAATCGGTCTTGGATGATACTGATTTTCTAGACCCATTTCAAACTGGCTTTCGGGCGGGCTATGGAGTTGAGACTGCCATGGTCGCCTTGGTCGATGATCTCCGTCTGGGCATGGACAGGGGAAGCGTGTCCCTGTTAGTGCTCTTAGACATCTCAGCGGCTTTCAATATCATTGACCATAGTATCCTTCTGGAACGCCTGAGAGAGTTGGGAATTGGGGGCACTGCGCTCCAGTGGTTCCGTTCCTACCTCTCGGGTAGATTCCAGATGGTGCAGCTGGGGGACGTGTGCTCCGATAAGAGGGCCCTTACATCTGGTGTCCCTCAAGGAGCCATTCTGTCCCCCATGCTATTTAACATTTACATGAAACCGCTGGGAGAGATTATCCGGAGACACGGGGCGCTGTGTTATCAGTACGCTGATGACACCCAAATAAGCTTCTCTGTGTCTCCGACTGATGCAGTGACCAGGGATGGCATCTCTCCTCTAGATGCCTGTTTGGAGTCAGTAATGGGCTGGATGAGGGAAAACAGACTCAGACTGAATCCAGACAAAACGGAAGTACTTGTGATAGGTTCCCCGGGTCCAGGTTTGGAGATTTGTCCAGCTGTCCTGAATGGGGTCACGCTTCCCCTGAAGGACTCTGTTCGCAGTCTGGGGGTGCTCTTGGACTCATCGCTCCACCTTACATCTCAGGTGGATGCGACGGTCAGGAGTACCTGTTATCAGCTTCGGCTGATACTTCAGCTGCGACCCTACCTGGGCCGGGGGGACCTTGAAACGGTGGTACACACTCTGGTAACCTCTCGGTTGGATTTCTGTAATGCGCTCTACATGGGGCAACCCTTGTACCAAACCCGGAAGCTTCAGTTAGTGCAGAACATGGCAGCCAGACTGGTCACT
>NW_024808239.1:0-3415 GCF_019175285.1 Sceloporus undulatus | reverse complement strand
GTGCTAGATGCCATCTGAAATACATCTTGTACCAATGTTCCCTAAGGTTTTGGGCCGCTGTCAATTTAATGCTTCGATTCCATGCTTTTCCCCATTGATTTAAACTGATAGTGTGACCACAGTCTTTGGCCCGTTTTATCCTTGATTCCTTGATTATTTCTTGCTCTGAGTCCCAGTTTAGCAACACCTTTTATATTTTACCCATCAGACCTTTTTGATATCCTTTGACCAATAAAAGCTTTTCTAGCTCTGAACTATAATCTTTTTTTATCCCTTGATTTTAGGTCTTGCTGCGTTTTGTTGATATTAAAACCAATTTAGACTAAAACCTTGTAAGTTTAAATCTTTTTGTGTTTTAATTTCTATTTCTTCGCCCTTAAACTTTAAGAGATCGTCATAAATAATCCAATTCCTTTCTCTCTCCATTTTCGTTCTGTAAATGGCTTCTAAGGCGAGGCCTATTTTGGGAATCCCATAACTATCCGACCTTTATACTTGTTCCAAATCCTAAACAACGCATGTCTAATATAATGATTGTTAATCGAGGGATCTGCTTTTTCTTTGTCATATAAGAGAAAAGCATGCCTTTTAAATTTAAGGCCTTTGCCTTCCAATTCTCATGGTTCTTTATCCTGCAAATTAATCCAATATTTAATTAGCCTCGTAATATAATTTAATATTTGGAACCATTAACCCTCCTCTTTCCTTTGCGTCTTGTAAGACCTTTAGTTTTGCTCTAGGGTTTTTCCCTCCCAAATGAAGTCTGTTAAATCCCTTAAGCATTTTCTCTGGGATTATAATAAGGAGAGTTTGAAATAAGAAGAGGATTTTAGGTAATGTCTTCATTTTAATGGCAGATTTCTTACCTAAGAAGATAAGTGCAGTTTATTCCAGTTATTAATTTCATTTTAATTGTTTTTCCACAGAGTGCCAAGTTATTCCCGAAGACTTCATTTGTTTTATTTGAAATAATTAATCCTAAATATCTAATTTTCCCTTTAACTTCAATTCCAGTGCATCCGGTTAGTTTGTTCTTTATTTGTATTTTTGGTTAAAATCGCGGATTTTGTTAAATTCACTCTGAAACCACTAAAGTCTCCAATGTTTTTAGATCCTTGAAAAGCTTATCTGCATTTTCTAAGGGCTCCTCTAGATCTATAAACAAATCATCAGCATAGGCTTTTATTTCATATGTATGTGTTTTAATTGTTACTCCCTTCAAATCAATATCCAGTTTTACCTTCCTAATTAAAATCTCAATCACAAGTAAGAAGAGAAGGGGAGATAAGGGGCATCCTTGACGCGTTCCCTTTTTAATTGGAAAGGAGGGGGTTTTCTCTCCGTTTCTTAAAATATTAGCCTTTTGATCCGAATACAATCTCTCTATCCGTCTACGAAAATTATCTCCTATATTCATCGCCTCTAAGATTTTAAACATTGTGTTCCAATTTACAGAATCGGATGCTTTTTGTAGGTCTAAAAGAAATAAACCTGGCTGCTTGCCATTATGTCTATGATAGTCCTCTGAAATATTCAAGGCATGCCGTGTGTCCTCTTTTAGTTGTCTTCCAGGGAGAAAACCTTTCTGATCTACATAAGATCTTTATAAATCTTTTAGCCAAAATCACTGTGTATATTTTGTAGTCAGAGTCTAATAACGAGAGAGGCCTATAATTAGCGAGTCATCGTCTGCTTTGCTTTCTTTCACAATTAAGGTCACATTCGCTTCTTTCCATGTATCTGGTCTTTTACCAGTAAGAGCTTCTTTGGAAACTTGGCATAACTCTTCCTTAAATATTTTATAGAAATATAAGGGAAAGCCATCTGGGGTTTTATGGGCTTTCCCTTCCTCTATCCTTCTAAAATTTCATCCATAGTTATATCTGGCTCTAAGAAGTTTCTTTGCCCTTTGTCTAGTTTCACTATTTCTTCTATGTTACGCCAATCGAGTAAGTTTTCCACCTTGAGATTTTCACTTCCGTATAAGTTTTTGAAGTATTCAAAGAAGGTTTGTTTAATATCCTCTTGTCTTGATAATATTTTCCTGTCTTTCTTGATTTGGTTTCTATTTCTCTTCTCTTTTAATTTAAGGGCTAACCATTTCCCTTCCTTCTTGGCATGATCGAAATAGTCTAATTGGGGGCTCCTTCCGTGGGGCTTCCGCAGTGATTCCAAAGTGACCCCTCAATTTGGCGAAATCAGTAACAAATGAATTCACAGACATCGCTTCCAAGCTCACTCCGATTCCACTCCGAATTGGTCTGGTGTGGAAGGCAGCTTTGCTTCTGCTCTGTTTCACCACCGCAAACCCCCCGGTTGCAAATTTCCCATGATGCAGCGCTGCAATTCCCCCCATTTCCTTCCAGTGGTCCTTTCGCTTTCAGGGCAACCGAGGGGGAGGGAATAGGCAGCCAATGGGAGTGGAGGAAGCTGAGCCAAAGCTAAAAAATATGAAAATCAACATGGAGAAATGTAAGGTATTGCATTAAGGCCAGAAAAATGAAATGCACAGATATAGGATTATGGGGGACACCTTGATGAATGAAACTATGTGTGAAATGGATCTAGGAGTCCAAGTAGACCACAAGTTGAACATGAGTCAACAGTGCGATATGGCAGCTAACAAGGCCAATGCGATTTTAGGCTGCATCAATAGATGTATAGTGTCTAGATCAAAGGAAGTAATAGTGCTACTGTATTCTCCTTTGGTCAGTCCCCACCTGGAATATTGTGTCCAGTTCTGGGCCCCACAATTCAAAAGGATGTTGAGAAACTGGAGGACATCCAAAGGAGGGCGACTAAAATGGTGAAGGATTTGGAAGTCACAATGGGACAGTCTCAGTGCTTCTGGCAAGGAGCATCAGCTGCCCTCAGTTCACCTCTGACATCTTCCTCCTCCTCATCTTTAATTTGGGGACCATCCACTTCATAAGGTCCTTTAATTCCTTGATTTCTTCCTCCATTCGATAAACGTCTACCTGGGTTTCTTCTGTGCTGGGGCGGCTATCCCACTGCCAGGTCCCAGGCTGTCACTCTGCCCTCCAACGGCCTTCCTTTCCCCATTCTGGGGCCGGAAACCCAAATCCTCCAGTGGTGGCCTGGGTGGTGTGAGCTTCAGGAGGGTTCCCAGCCTTGGGCTTGGCCCTAGTTCCTCTGAAGAAGGCATGTGCTCCTCCACCACCGGGATCTCCAGAACCACCGGGTTCCCCAAGGACTCTTCTTGTTCCTGGGTCTCCATTTGAGGTAAAACTGTGAGACTTTGCAAACTGTGAGATCTGGAGTCATTCCTGTGCTCAAAAAATAAAACTCATTTGAAAGAAAAGAAATCCAGGCAGAAACATCCATTAACACCTTTTTGCAAACTCTGAAGTCCAAAGGAACTTGCTCAACCTCTCCCTAAGCCAGCCCCCAATTC
>NW_024808238.1:0-3416 GCF_019175285.1 Sceloporus undulatus | reverse complement strand
CTGCATTAATTCTGCAGTGTAGCTGCAGGCCTATAGTGTAGGTCAGTAATGTCTGCACATATTGTCTGTCAACTTATTACAAACACATGGATTTCATGGCAAGCAATATTCAGAAGTGGTTTGCTATTGTCTTCCTCTGATGTTTAGCCCACAACAATTGGTATTTTTTGGTTTCTCCCATCCAAGAAATAACCAGGCCTGGCCTTGCTAAAATATTAGATAAGATCAGGTGCCTTCAGGTTGTATTTTAGATTAGAGGTGGACAACTGTACCACTCCTGATGTAGCTATATTACAACTCCCGTAAGCCCTTCCTGTTTGGCACTACTGGTTTGGGCTACTAGGAGTCCAACAACATCTGGAAAGTCATAGCTGCCCATATGTGCAGTACATAGTGGTGGTGATGAAGGTAGCCTATGAAACAGTGCTTGTCTAATGCCATCTTAGGAGTATATAGCTGACAAGTACAACATTTGATTAACAGCTCAGTTGCTTGGCAGCTACATTTCCTTATGCAAAATTAGAGGGGATGAAGCCTCTTCATTCAGCTGGAAAGCTTGATGCAGGTATGAGGAATAGGTACTCCTCCTAGGAATGGAAAGAATATTCAAAAAACCATTTTAATGGCCTCAAAATCTTCCTTGAGTATTAGGAAATCCCAATGAGGTGATAACTGGAGTGGTGAGAATCTTCATAGTTTGGGACTTCATAGTTTGGGAATTAATTCATGAAAAACATGCATTTTTAGGAAGAGAATAGCACTTTGTGTATAGTGCTAATTATTTGCATGCAGAAAATTGTTACTTGCACAGAAATATCTGTTTCATGTTCATACATACACATATGCACACTATGTGCAAATTTTGTGCAGAGTAAGACTCAAATTATGAATTGTCCTCAGAACAACGGGGGAAATTCTAAAAATACTTGCTACTTCCTTTCAGAACAACATTAGCAAAAAAATTATTCCCTTAGGCTCTCCAGATGTGGTTTTGGGCTACAGCTCCTATAATCCCTTATCATTAACCATGCCAGCCGGGCATCAACACTCAGAAGTACAAAACTTTCCAAAAGGGCCTTTTCAGTGGCTGTTCTCAGACTTACAAATTTTCTCTCTAAGGACACTAAGGCTACATCTGTGCTACAAAAATAATCCAGCTGGACACCACTTTAAGTGCCATGGCTCAATGCTATGGAATTCTGGCAACTGGAGTTTTGTGAGACATTCAACCTCCTCTGACAGAGATCTCTGGTGCCACAACAAACTACAGTTCCCAGAATTCCATAGGATGAAGCCATGGTAGTTAGAGCGGTGACAAAGTTTGCAATTTCTTCAGTGTGGATGCAGCCTAAGAGTCTTTGTCTCTCTTTTGTTGTCCTTCTGTTGATGAATGAAAACTTTTCTATTCTGATAGGATTCTCAAAAGAGGTTACTCAGACTTTTAGAAGTGTGCTAGTTTGTTGGTTTTTATTTATTTGCAATTTTTTGGTCTTTTGAATAGATTTGTTTAAAATAGTTTTAATCCGTGCAAAGTATAATTTATTTAAATAAAGATTTTACATATTTTATTTATAGCTTTGTAAGTGCTTTTAAAATTTATTTTTAATCAATTTTTGTAAGTCATCTTGAGTTCCAGTATCCGGTAAAATCAGTGAAATTACTGCTGATGCCACCACCATCACCAGCTCTGGAGAATCAAATATTTCCTACTCTGACATGTATGAATGTGGAAAAGGAGAGACGATGGATGAAATCTGGAATTCCAGGCTTTGATGAAGGAAAGGAACACCCAATTAGCTGCAACATGGGGGGAAATCAGCACAAGGTGTGCTTTTTATTAGTATGAACCATGGGAAATAGCACTGGGCCATTTGTGACGGCTTGGCATAAGATTTTGATCAAAGGCACATTTTGTTTAACTTAAATGTATTCAGTACAGTATAGCACTGCCTCACTCATCTGTGATTGGTTGGCTTGTTGGTTCCTGCTGTTTGGCTGTTATGGTTTCCATTGTTTGTGACCTGATGAACTCTCGGTGCAAGCCTGATCATAGGTGTACCTACACTCCATGTTTATAGTAGTTTGATACCACATTAACTGTCATGGCTCTATTGTATGGAATCCAGTTAATAGTGGTTTGGTGACTGACTTTGAATTCTCTCTGTTAAGAGCTCTTGTCCACTCTTTCTGAACTATAGCATTAGAGCTTTTTAGCAAAAGAATGCTAAGTCCTTCATTAAATTATAAATCCAGGATTCTGTAGGATGGGAAGGTGAGGAGAAAGAAGGTTAGATAAATAAGGAGGGGCCAGCCAATGCAGGGCTTTAAAAGTCAACAGGAAAAGCTTATATTGAATATGGAAGGGGAAGCGGAGCCAGTGAAGGGATGATAATAGAGGAGAAACATGGTCAAAGTGGTGAGTGGATGTAATAATGCATGCATAATAATGAATGTTGGACAGAGATTAAAGGATGGAGGTGAGAGAGAGGAAGCCCTGCCAGAAGGAGGTTACAATAATCTAGTCGTGAGATGACCAGAGTGTGGACCAGAGTCTGGCAGCAGAGGCTGAAAGAAATGGACGGAATTGAGCAATATTGTAGAGAAAGAATCTACAGGCCTTGGCTGTGGCTTGGATCTGGGGGATACATGACAGAGAAGAATAAAAAATGAAACCAAGACTGTGGGCTTCCTGGACCAGTCGAATAGAGATGTCATCAACAGAAACAGAAAAGGAATATTTGAGGGAGGGCTTAGGTGGAAAGACAAGAAGCTCCGCCTTGGCGCATTCACTGAGAAACAGCTGTAAGACAATATGAAACTTGTTGTTCAAGACCCAGAGAAAGGTCAGGGGTTGAAAGATACAGCTGAGTGTCATCGGCATACAGATTATAGGAATAACCAAAAGAGCTGATAAGTTTTCTAAGGGACAATGTGTAGAGAGAAAACAAAAAGAGACCCAAAACAGAGCCCTGAGGAACTCCAACAAATACGGGAACAGAGGACGAAGTCTGACTACCCATGACCATAAAGGCATAGAAAAATAATTTTGATATACCCCTATATACACACCTTAAAATATGGTATTTTCTTATATCATTAGGCTGCATGTGATCTGACACATGATGTAATGCTAACTGGCATTTCAGGTTGGATGAAGCGATCAGTTTAGCCCTGGAATTTCCTGGCTTTAATGCAAATGGGTCTGTGAATAGCAATGGCAGAATCAGCAGTCATGGCAACTTTTCATGCCAAAACTTAGCACAGAGAGTTGTCTAGTCTAGTTTCCCCAGAAAATTAAAAAGACATTCAACAGCGTACATCTTGAGGTGAAAAGTTAAGAGAAGAGGTATGAGGTCTGTACGGTGTTGAACAAGAAAGCCTTGCTCAGGTCCTCATTCAGTACCTATGGAGGTTAG
>NW_024808237.1:0-3416 GCF_019175285.1 Sceloporus undulatus | reverse complement strand
GTGGTCTCTTCCAACTCTATGATTCTATGATTCTATGATTCTATGAAATCATTCTTGGTAGCACCATCTGCGGAGCCAGTTGTTCACTTCCGCTATTTTTCTCTCCCTTCCTGGACCGTGCCCTTCAACTGGCAGAGGAGACGAGATGACAACTTGTGCATCCATTTCTTTCAGCTTCCTACCAAGAGCCTCATAATCTCTTCTGATGTTCTGAAGGCTGTGTTTTGCAGTATCATTGGTTCCCACATGGACCAAAAGGAAGGGGTATTGGTCAGTAGGCTTGACCAGTCTTGGCAGCCTCTCTGTCACATCATGGATCTTTGCCCCTGGGAGATAACACACCTCTTGAGACATCTTATCAGGCCTACAAATCACTGCTTCTGTACCCCTCAGCAAGGAGTCCCCCACTACGACCACACGCCTCCTCCGAGGCTTAGCAGCGACTGTTCCCTCTGGTGGGACTCTCAGACTCCTGTGCTCTGTCCCTGAAGTCGGTCCATGCTGCTCTTCCTTGATAAGGTAAAGAGCCTCAACTTGATTCTCTAGCTGCAAGCTCCCAGAACAATCCCTTCTTGGCTTACTTCTCTGTGTGACATTCCTCCAGCTGTCTGCCTCCTGTGTATGTGAAGTGACCTCCTCCACCCCAGCAACTTCCTCTGTGTGATACTCGTCCAAGATCATTAGTTCTGTTCTGTCCAGGAAATCCTCTTGCTCCCTAATATGCTGAAGTGTAGCTACTCTAAACTCCAGCCTCTGTACTTTCTCCTCCAAGAGTGCTACCAACTTGCGCTTGGTACATGTGAAGTTCTCCACTTCTGTAGGCAAGAAGAGAAACATCCCACAAGTATTGTAGGTGACTGCAGCGGTTCCATCAGTGTCCATACTGTGAAGTCTTTAATAATGACTGAAACAGGACTATGGGCTTCCTCCTTAAAAAATCCTCTGGTAAACACCAACGTTGAGGCCCCTGATGACCTTGCCTTTTCACCAGTCTCTGGCAGTGAGCTCAATCTGCTGGAAATATAACTTTATAGGAATGTCCCGGCTGCTAGCTTGTACTTAAAGGCAAGGTTCTGATTCAAGGTTTGCTTCTCACCTGCTGCCTCTGCTGTAGATTTCTTTGGATGAAAGATTTTTGCACACCGTTAGGCACACGGTTCTGGGAGGAGTCATATAGAGCTAGTCTGCTAGCTCCACTCCCAATGACTCACTTATGTGACTCACAGAAGCTCCACCCCCTCAGTAACAAGCACACTCTCCCAGAGTTATAAAAAAAATTCAAACACTCACCACTCAAAATGGCTGCCCAGCTCCTTCTCTCCTTCTCCTCTCTTTTCTAATTTTGTTCTCAAAGGAAAACAAGTAATCTTAGCAAGTTTACTTCCACTGTCGATTTATTCTCAGTCTGGGACTTAGTGTGTACAAAATTTGTATGTGCTTTTTCCCTCACAAAAATCAGTTTCTGTGCAGGAAACAGCTTTTTATGAACCGAAAACAACATTTCTGGACATAAATATCTCCTGTGAAGAAACTGCCATTTCCTAGGCAGGAAATGAAGTTTCCTGTGGGAAAAAAGAAAAAGAATTTTAAAAAAGCTACTTGTGAATTTTGTGAAAAGCCTCAACAGAACAGCGATAGGCCAGCAGTGGGGCAGAGTAGGGGTGTGGTATCTGTACAGCGCATGCCCTGACTTCACCCCTATGCCAGCGTGACACCGTGCTCCCCACCACACAGTGGGTGGCCTCATGGTGCTCCTGTCGTGCTTCTTCCAGTTGAAGCAGCACCAAAGGAGTGCTGAAAAACCACGATGCCAGCAGCTATGGTGCCCTTTCAATGGTGCAAAAAGGAGCCGCTTTATGAGGCTCCTTTTTGCACTGTGGAAAAGCCAGAACGGGGCCACAGCATTAGTTGCCATAGCCCCAACCCGGTGAAGAAAGAAGCAGCTGCAGGCCACCTCTTAGGGGCGGTCTGTTAAGCCCCCAAGTCACAAACTGCAAAGATTCTCGTCAGTGCAGGGATCTTCTCTTCCCAGCACTAGATAATACACTTCTCAGCCACTTTTAAAATATTCTTGAACATTTTCCCATGGCTGATCCACAAAAGTTATGTTCTTGTCTCAAGTGAAGGACAAGATAGTGAAGATTATCACACCGGGGTTAAAACGTTCCCCAGTGCACTCTAACGTGCACGTTCGGGGGCGTGCACGGAGTGTGATGGGAACCCGATGGGGCCCAGAACGCTAGTTTACTGCACACAGGCACACCGCCACAGCCGCTGAGTGTTCCTATCAAGTTCCAGGGGACGCCATTTCTGGGGATGCTTTGAAACAGTTCCCAGAAATGGCGTCCCCTGGAACTTGATGGAAACGCGATGGGAACGCTCGGAGGCAGCGTTCCTGTGTGCAGTAAACTAGCGTTCTGGGCCCCATA
Source organism: Sceloporus undulatus (assembly GCF_019175285.1). Taxonomy (NCBI): domain Eukaryota; kingdom Metazoa; phylum Chordata; class Lepidosauria; order Squamata; family Phrynosomatidae; genus Sceloporus; species Sceloporus undulatus. The sequence continues at coordinate 987 of NW_024808237.1, read as the reverse complement.
GGGTTCCCATCATGCTCCATGCGTGCACCCGCGTGTGCACGTTAGAACACACCGGGGAACGTTTTAACCCTGGTGCGATAATCTTCAGTGACTCCCCCATTCCATGGACAAATGTGGATCATTTTTCACTGAATAAAAGTTCAGCACTGGTGAAACCACCCACCACTGCATCTGAAGGCAAGAGGATCATCTCAGAGGGCAGAGGTCATGTTGCACAGCACACAGAGCTCTATCTATTCCACTCCAGCCTCACTCTTACTAAAGGTAGGGCTGGCTCTGGTAAAACACATAGATAGCCTGTAGGGTTGGAGAAGAATTCCTTTAGTTCCCTTCCTTTAGAAGGAATTCCTTTTGGGACTTCCGGCGGCGATGGCTGAGTGTTAGGTCGCTGAGAGACGGGCTCGTCGCGGCGACCGGCAAGGCACTGCCAAAACAGGGGCGATCTCCTGTTTAATTCGGTTCCGAAAGGGAGCCGGAGAACGGGGCTCGAAGGAGGATTCCGCGCAGCTTGGATCCAAGGCTCCCAACCAGAGTCGCGGCTCCAAGAAGCTAGGGGAAACCGAAGAGCAACCGGGGCTTGTCTTGCTCGCCATTTTGGCCCTGAACTCGGCCGGCCGTTATTTTAGAAGAAGAAGACTTCTAAGAAAAAGAACTTTGTAAGCGGATCTCTCTTCTCTCCCCCTTATTATTATCATTGGAAAGCTGGGGGACTTTTGTTGTATATCCTCTGGGGACAATTCAGACCTCTTCTGCAATAGCTGATCCCCTTGCAACTAGAAGACAAGCCCTCCAACAAGGAAGGAGGGAAATAAAAGCGGAGAAGAGAAAGGGATTTAATTGGAAGGGTTTTTACCCGTTACTCCCAAGGAGGGCTCCAGTTGGATTAATTATATGGATTAATTAGAACATGGAACGCTGACGGATAATGATCTAGAGAATATTATTTTTATTTTATTTCTTTTGTATCCTTTTTGTTTTTTGTTTTTT
>NW_024808236.1:0-3416 GCF_019175285.1 Sceloporus undulatus | reverse complement strand
AAGATCAACTTTCCCACCAAGTGGACACACCTCTTTCCCATGAAGTCACCATGCTACACAAAAGCATAACAATAATAAATTTGTTTATATTATGTCTCAGCACATGTCCTTGAAGACTTGTTCTTCCAGGCCTAGGCTTTCTGGCCTGCAACAGGAACCATTTTAAACCTTAGTTAACCATTGACACATCTGAACATTTTCAATACAATTTAGAAATATATTTTAACATGCCCCTCCAAAATGTACAGATGTGCAATAACACCATGTATTTACATTTACATCTTTGTGAAGTTAAGGAACCATACCAATTGCACAAGAAAGTTGTTCATGTCTTTCTCTAGAAAGTGCTTTTGTCAAAACATCAGCCAAGTTATCCTTTGTGTCAATGTACTCTATCCTTAGGATACCATTCTGAACTAACTCTCTTACATTCTGGTACCTTACTCCAATGTACTTAGTTCTGCACTTCAAATTCTCAGCCTCTGCCATCCCAATACATGATTGTGAATCCTCATAAACCAAAGTAGGCTCAGTGCAATTTTCTCCCAAATCACTTAACAACTGTCTAATCCAAACTACCTCTCCAGACAAATCAGACAATGCAGCAAATTCTGCTTCTGAAGTACTAAGTGCTACACAGTTCTGTTTTCTACTTCTCCAAACAACTGGACTATCTGCAAACTTAATCACAAGTCCTGTTATTGACTTCTTTTCTGCCTCACTTGCAAAAGAACTATCTGCGTAACACACTAGATTCTCTTCACTTCCTTGAAACACAAGCTTCTTGTTCTTGCTATCTTTCAAATACCTCAAAACATGTTTCACAGCTGTCCAATCATCCACCTTTGGACTATTTGCACTTCTACTCAATAAACCAACTGCAAAAGAAATATCAGGCCGTGTATTGTTAGCAATGAACAACAAACTACCAATTACACTTCTGTACAACTCAGGATTATTAAACAATTCAGCAGACTCTGCACTGGCATAACCAGGAGTCATTGGGCTTTTCACAGGCTTTGCATCCTGCAATCCACACTTCTCAATCAGCCTCTCAATCTTTTTCTTCTGACTCAACAGACATCTGCCATCATCTGTCCACTCTACCTCTATCCCTAGGTAAGCTTTCAGATTTCCCAAGTCCTTCAATGCGAACTTCTGAGACAATTCCTTTTGTACCTCTTGCACTTCTTGTTCTGAATTAGCTGTTACACAAAGATCATCCACATAAATCACAAGAACTACCCCTCCTCTAGTGTAAACACAAGCATCTGCAACACTTCGTTTAAACCCAAGCTTTTCAAGCTCAGCATGAATACACTGATTCCAGCAACGTGCACTTTGCTTCAAGCCATACAATGCTTTGTTCAACTTACACACTTTTGTGTCATTATCACTACCAAAACCAGGAGGTTGTTCCATGTAAATTTCCTCCTCAAGTTTAGCATTCAGGTAAGCTGTCTCAAAATCAAAATGCCTTACCACTTTTCTTTGCCTCACAGCTAATGCAAGCACTAATCTCAAACTTTCTGGCTTTGCAGTAGGTGAAAAAGTTTTGTCAAAATTCTCAAACCTTTGCTGTGTGAAGCCTTTAGCCACTAACCTGGCTTTGTACTTTTGACTACTTTCAAGCATTTCCTTCTTCTTATAGACCCACTTGCAACCCACAACCTTGTGGTCTTTAGGCCTATCAACAATATCAAAAACCTGCTTCTCAACTATAGACAAGAATTCTTGGTCCATAGCAGAAAACCACTTCTCTTTCTCCTCCTTAGGAAAATTTTGCAATTCTTCAAAACTCTCAGGCTCATCAGCCACTGCACTACAAGCCATTGCAGTTTGAACAACAAATCTCTCAGGAGGCTTTCTCACTCTCTGAGTCCTCCTAGGAATGAACACCTTTGTTCTACCTCTCTCATCCTCACTTTCTGAACTAGTTTGCACCTCAGTGTCCCTCTTTGACACAACCTCAAACTGACTTGTGGTGATGGGTGTGTGTAGTGTTGGCTGTGTTTGAGTGTGTTGTGAAGTACTGGGTTTCTCCTCCTCTGGAGACATTGTGGACATTGTGGGCTGTCTTACCCCTCCATTTCCAGTACTTTGCCCCAGTCGCAGAAACACTTCTTGATTGGAATGCAACCTCTCCCAGCCAGAATGTTTCTCAAAATTGGCACTTCTGGACAACAAAATTCTCCCATGACCCTGGTAAAATTTATAACTGTTTCCAGAATAACCCACAAACATCAACCTTTTCCATTTACGTTCATCCTTCTTTCTGAATTTTGCTGGCACAAACACATTTGCAAATTGCCCAAACACCCTCAGGTATTTTAAGTTTGGTGGTCTACCATGTAGCATCTGATAAGGTGTTTGCTTTACAGCTGAATTCCACACCCTATTTGCTATATGGTTAGCCATTAAAACTGCTTCACCCCAAAATTTTCCAGATACATTAGCATCCAATAACATGCAGTCTTTCATTTGCTTCAAAACACCAATACGTCTCTCTGCCAACCCATCTTCCTGTGGAACTGCAGGATTAGTGGTGTTGTGACGTATGCCTTTCTTCTGCAACCAATTCTTTAGGTCAGAAGATAAAAATTCACCTCCTCGGTCAGTGACCAAAGAACCCACTTTGTACTCAAATTGGTGCTCTATTTGATTCACCCAGTCTTTGAAGACTTCAGCAACCTCACTTTTCTCCTTCAAGACTTTCACATAGGAGTACCTTGTGTGCCTGTCTGCAATTACAAGAAAATACTGACTTCCCCCAACAGTTTTAGTTAAAGGCCCAGCCAGATCAGCATGCACCACCTCAAACGGCCTTTTGGTGACACATTTTGTTTGCTTGGCCACAGGAAAAGCTCTCAATTTGATTTTACTGCAAACAGAACAATCAAGATGATTAGGACAAGAATTCATTTTGAACTCAGGACAAACCTCTCCCAGCTTTTCCAAACGTGAAAACCCTATATGACCAAACACTCTGTGAAAATAATGTGCACAATCTGCATGTAAAGGCACATTACTGACACTGGCACACTTAGCTTTGTCAAGCATAAAATACAATTTGTTTTTCTTTTGTGCTTTTGCACATACCTTATTCCCTTTGCTAATTATGCATTTATCCCTTTCAAATTTCAAAGTATACCCATCTGAAGTTAATGCAGACACACTAACAAGACAATTTTGCAATTTGGGAACACACAAAACATTTTCAAAATCTTCCCCAAAACTAGGAACATGTACAGTACCCATATGTTTTACCTCTCTGGGAACTCCATCAGCCATTGCAACAGACTGAACATTTGACACAGACTTAGTTTTCAGGAACTTATTATCATTACACATATGGTTTGAAGCCCCAGAATCCAGCATCCAGACTGAACTCACTGTGGCTGCTTGATGGGCTTTGC
>NW_024808235.1:755-3417 GCF_019175285.1 Sceloporus undulatus | reverse complement strand
CCCCCGTCACATGCTAGGGGTTGGCCGAGAACGTAGTGTCCATACCGACCTCACTCCTAGCACGTGATGGGGGTGTAAAAATGGCGGCGCCCTGTACACACAGGCGCTGTCATTTTGATGCAATGGATGCATAGCGTATGCACGTCCCGGCCCCTTTGTGACACCGCAAGTGCGCCATTGGTGCCTTGTGTCGTCACAAAGGCACCACAACAAGAACCTGCTTTTTGTGGGTTCTTTTTGTTTGGCGATGGAGCCGCACAGTTTGTTCACTTTGGGTCCCTTGCGGAGCAAACCAGGGTGGCGAGAGACTGCCATTTTTGGTTGGTCTGTATCCCGCCATTGTGTTCTTAATAAAGTTCTTTGTTATTTCAACACAATGGACTCATTGATGCATATAAGTTCTGAATTTGCACAAAACTGACCCTTTCTTCTCTTCTCAGTCCTCAGCTCCATTCCCAGCCATATGAGCAGCAGAGGCAAACACACACACACACACACTTGTGTGTATACACACATACACACACACACACACACACAGAGAGAGAGAGAGAGAGAGAGAGATCTGTATGTACAAAGCAGAGTTTTCACAGCCTTTCCCCCCCTCGACCCTTGCCCTTCATGGCTGGTCCTCCAAGGAGGAGATGCACTTAGGACTCACCTGAGCTATATCATACATGCATCTCTTAGGGAGGGCTATTTTCCATCTTGCTTAAAAGAAGCGGTGGAATGGCCGCTTCTGAAAAAGCCCTCCCTAGATCCCTTGGACATGACCAATTACAGACCGGTCCCCCATCTTCCATTCCTAAGCAAGTTGATTGAGAGGGCAGTTGCTCTTCAAGTCCAAGTGGTCTTGGATGAAACAGATTATCTAGATCCTTTTCAAACTGGCTTCAGGACGGGATACAGAGTCAAGATTGCTATGGTCTCCTTAGATGATCTCCGCTTGAGTATCATCAGGGGAAGTATGACCCTGTCGGTGCTTTTGGACCTCTCAGTGGCTTTCGATATCGTCAACCATGGTATCGTTCTGGAAAGCCTGAGGGAATTGGGGATCGGGGGCACTGGGTTGCGGTGGTTTTGGTCCTATCTCAGAAGCAGATTCCAGATGGTGATGCTTGGGGACAGTTGCTCCTCCAAAAGGGATCTTAAATTTTGCATCCTTCGTCGCATCATCCTGTCCCAAATGCTATTTAACATCTACATGAAACTGCCTGAAGAGATCATCCAGAGGTATGGGATGGGGTTTTATCAGTACGCTTATGACATCCAATATCTCTCTATGCCCCAGACTTCAGCGTCAACTAAGGAAGGCATCTCCCCTCTGAATGAATGTCTGGAGGGAGTAATGGGCAAGATGAGGAAATCAGATTGAAAGTGAATCCATTTAAGACAGAAGTACTTGTTGTTGGAGCCTCTAACCCAGGTATGGAGGTTTGTCTACCGCTCCTGGACGGGGTCACAGTTCCCCTAAAGGACTATGTTTGCAGTTTGGGGGTGCTCCTGGTTCCTTTGCTCCAGATGTCAGCTCAGATAGATGCGACGGCCAAGAGTGCCTGTTATCAGCTTCGGTTCATACACCAGCTGCGCCCTTTCCTGGAACATGGAGACCCAAAAACTATGGTTCATGCGCTGGTAAGCTCACATCTTGACTTCTGCAATGCGCTCTACATAGGGCTACCCTTGCAGTAAGTCTGGAAACTTCAACTAATTCAAAATATGGCATCTCACTGTGACTATTTATTTATTGATTGATTTAGGTTCAGGTGAGCTTTATTTATAAATTCACATACAGTTATACATTTGCGATTGTACTTTCCAGTTATTTATAACTTCTGCCAGCATCTCTTGAACATACACGATATTTACAGATTGACCATATTTACAATTTCCAATACCTTCCAATACATGTTCTATTTATTATCTTGGCATCACCTATATATTCTGTACGGATATTTTGCCCTTTCCTGTATTTTTCCCTTACATTAGAAAAGAGGTAGAGAGCAAACTCTTCAAGTATCTTTATTTTATTTTCTGGAGTGAAATGGACTTTTCCAACTGACTCACTTATAATTAGTATAAACTATTAATAAGCCCTTCTTTATGGGAATGGCTCAAGCCCTTAAAGGCTCAGGCCCCTTCATCCTTCATTTTCTCCTCTGGAGGGACTGAGCATGCTCAGTGGCAGTCAGGGCAGCCATCTTCCTTCAGGGCAGAGGGGCTTCAGGGGCTGCTACTGAGCATGCCCAGATCTCTTGAACATACACGATATTTACAGATTGACCATATTTACAATTTCCAATACCTTCCAATACATGTTCTATTTATTATCTTGGCATCACCTATATATTCTGTACGGATATTTTGCCCTTTCCTGTATTTTTCCCTTACATTAGAAAAGAGGTAGAGAGCAAACTCTTCAAGTATCTTTATTTTATTTTCTGGAGTGAAATGGACTTTTCCAACTGACTCACTTATAATTAGTATAAACTATTAATAAGCCCTTCTTTATGGGAATGGCTCAAGCCCTTAAAGGCTCAGGCCCCTTCATCCTTCATTTTCTCCTCTGGAGGGACTGAGCATGCTCAGTGGCAGTCAGGGCAGCCATCTTCCTTCAGGGCAGAGGGGCTTCAGGGGCTGCTACTGAGCATGCCCAGATCTCTTG
>NW_024808235.1:0-745 GCF_019175285.1 Sceloporus undulatus | reverse complement strand
AGCAGCATGCTCAGTACTCTCCCTCCCTCCCTTGGTGTTTCCATGGCGACAAAAGACTCTGCCTGGCAACAGTGAAGGAGGCTGTTGTCAGAGGCACAAAGACACTCCTTTGGGGGGATGACATCACTGGTGGGCAACCGTCCAATCAGAGGGCAGCTATTGGGGAAGAAGCTTGTAGAAGGTGGCTGCTGAGACTAGAGAGGCCTGAATGGGGTCCTAGGATGCTGTGGCTTTGACCATTGGCTGCTTAGGAAGAAGAAGAGCTCCTTCTGGGTCTCCTTGGCAGGAAAGGGAAGGTGGGGCCTCCATGGGGGACTCCCCAGTTTGGTTCCTCTGTGAGAATGAGGACTGGAGGGGAAGAGCCCCATTTTGGAGCCAGTGATGAGGGGATGGAGGGCCTTCTGTAGGGAGGCAGCTTTGGGGCTGGAAGCAAGGAAGGCCCCTTCTCCTCCTCCTCATCCAAAGGCTTCTCTGGCTGCCAGGCCTCCTCTTCCTTCTTGGGGGTCTCTGTGGGTCTATGAGATTTCAGAGGGGAATCAAAGGGTGTCTCTGTGTGAATATATACAACTGCTTCTGTTCAGGCAAAAGAGGACCATCTCTGGTGTTGAAGCTCTTTCCAGACTCCTCTCCAAAGACTGAATCCTGGAGGGAGGGGGCTCTGGCTCTGTTTCCTTCATTGCAAACAGTTGGTCTTCTTTCAACTGGGATGGACATCCTATCACCCACCAGATGTTGACAGACTACA
>NW_024808234.1:0-3417 GCF_019175285.1 Sceloporus undulatus | reverse complement strand
CTCTCCCTTCCTTCCCGCTGGTGCAGACATCTGTGCGAAGGAAGGGACGGGGTGCCTCCTCCTCTCCCTTCCTTCCCACTGGTGCAGACACCTGCGTGAAGGAAGGGACGGGGTGCCTCCTCCTCTCCCTTCCTTCCCGCGGGTGCAGACACCTGCGCGAAGGAAGGGACAGGGGTGCCTCCTCCTGTTCCTTCCTTCCCGCGGGTGCAGAAGGGACATGGGGCTGATCTCTCCCTTCTCCCTTGGTGGACTCCCTAATTGTTTGGGAGGAAGGGAAGGTATGGGACATCTGGGCCCAAAGCCCGCTGGGGCTTGTAGGCGGCTGAATGTCCTGCCCCTTCCTGGCCTCCCAACCGATCAGGGAGGCCGCGGGCGGGACATTTGTCCCCAATGGGGGTCACGGCCAAACAAAGGTTGGGAACCACTGCTCTACATACTGGATGCTAAAGGCATTGTCATATGTTTTAATTAATTCATGGGTTCATGGTAAGCATTACATTTGTGTGTTAGAAAGTCTGTAGTAAGAGCTGGAAAGACATCTTTCTAGAAGAGTGAAGATGAGCTGCCAAGTGGTATTGGAAGGAACTTGATGTTTCTATGGGAATCGACAGACCACCCAAAAATGGCAGACTGTTTCTTGCTGTTTATTTCCTGGTTAATCTTAGGATAATGGCAATTTAAACCTGACGTTGTGTGAAAATGCTAATCGCGTTTGCGCATATTTCATGGGGAAATCAATGTTTAAATCCCCCTCCTTTGTGTCATAAAGTCCCATGAGTAAACTAGTAAAGGAATATTATTATTATTATTATTTAATATTTTTACTACTACATAATCATAAAATGATGTCTGTTAAGAATACTAACAGTCTAACTAAACTTACCATTCGAAGATTTTGCAACCCATAATCACATAAAATACTTTCAAAGCATTTAAAACAAATACTTTGGACAAATGTTCATTGACATCACATAACATAAAAACATACAACATACATTATACAAATATTACTTCCACTCTTTTCTGTTGATTCTTATTTCCAAAATTAGTGACTTTTAGATTCTCAAAATATCATTCACATATAAAGTCATGCACAATAAAGGTTGGAGACCAAACTGATTCTTCTTGGCACTCTATGTTTACTACACATTGTTTGGTGGCTGCTTTGTTGTGTAGGCCTTTTCTATACTGGTTTGGTTATGGCAACGTTTCCTGCATTGCCTTCTTCTATCTAATTCTTAAAAATACAGGAGGACTTTTTAGTTGTCAGTCTGGCGACAGTAGATGTATGCATTATTGTATTCATGTCTTCTTGATGCATGGGCCATTTTCTCTGAAACACTGTGTCCTTAGGAGTGCCATTCCATATAACCTGCCAGTAATAATCGGGCCAGATGGAAGCAAATGTTACCTTATGGCAATATGTACAAACTACTAAGCAACCCAAAAGCAACATGGTTGTTCTCTGATGAATCTGATGACAGCACAGAACTCATTGGGAATACTTCCTCATGAAACCCCCAAATGGTAAGTGGTAGGTTTTGGATAAATATTAGAGGGAAGGAATATGCAATTTATGGAGGCAGATGCAGAGAATAAGGAAACATAAACAATGAACACTCAACTTCTTCAGGCATTAAAGTCTGACTGCCTTCACTATAATTAGAGCTAAAATTACTAATCTGCTCCAACTCCCAAAGGCAACCTGAGGATGTAGTCTCTCCAGAACACCATGCATTTCTCTTCCACAAAACGACTCCCTTTGCTATTAATCCAAAATAATTAAATCCCAGGTAGGCTGCATCTGAAGGTGTGTTAATAAGGCAGCTTCACTGGCAAGGCATTTTAGGGAGCATAATTTTGAGGGGGAAAGCCATCCAAATGCATTTCTTGCATGCCTCTAAATGAAGGACAAGAAGATCCTCTGCTGCTTTAAGATATGGATGAAGTGCTTATTTATTTATTCCTATTTAGATGATGATGGTGATGATGATGATGATGATACTGTTATGGATGAAGTCCAGACGTCCAAATACTTGTAGACTGCAGTTCCTTACGCTTCCTCACCATTGGCTATGATATCTAGGATTGATTATATTCTTCATTCATTCCTTTATGTATTTCACGTATATCTCACCTTTCTCTCTGGTGGCTCCCAGATAAAACCTTTCAAATTCCCATTAAATTCAAAACAATAACAATGTCTATATCCAATATAAAGATACATAGAACACACACAAGGGGAAAGCAAACTCAATACCCACCCGCTCCATAAAACCGGCCTCCTATGCATTATATACAGAAGGCCGGACGGCATAAAAATGTTTTCATTACCCAGTGAATGGGAGACGCAATCCAACAATCTCAGGACAGGTTGAAAGTTGTGGCTTAGGAGCTTATTGCACCGCTACAAAACCCGGTTTACCTCCACCACGTTTTCCGACTTTGAAAAGCGGTTTGCTGAGCTTTCCTGGGATCTGGGTGGCATTCGGCCACTGGATTCAGGTGCGAATTACAGTAATTTCATCCCAAGAAATTTTCCTGGAAGTTGAAACTTACATCATTTCTCCCTTTCAAAATAAAATGAGGAGCTGGATCCACGCAATTGGCCTCCTATTTCTCAATCCTCCCTCCAAACTCTGCCCCATAAAACCTATGGCCATGGCAGGCAGGAAGCATGCAGCTCAGCCCAAGCAACAACTGGTGGAGGGTTGTGGTGTTGTGTGTTCCCTTGCCTTGCCTAGCAGTGGGTTACTGATCTCCTCTATATTGGCAGCCCAGTCTCCCTGGAGAATCGTCCAAAGATAGATCTCATGGTCTAGATCTGGAAACCAAGATTGCAAAAATTACAGGAGACAGTACTTTTCTGCAGAGAAGCTTTACTGCAGAAGACAGAAACAGAAAATAAAGTGTGTCTGGGACCAACAGATTAAAATCAAAAGGAAAGAGACAAACAATGCCAGAAAACGGTCATAATCTGCTCTTACTCACAGTGTAGAGACTAGCAGATGTGACGGCGGATGGTGATAATAAGACAGAGAAGGAAAAGGGCCACGTTCCACGGAAGAGGCCTATCTTTGAATTGTCCCTTGATTCTCAATACAGTTGGTCAAGTTAGCTTTGGAAGAAGCAAAGTCAGAAAGGAAAGTGTAGCAAAGCTCTAAGGAATCAGCAGTAAGCATAGCTGGCTGTCAGGAACGTGGAGCATCTCCCTGTCCTGGAAACGTAGGACGGTTGGAAGAGTGCCGCTCAGCTTTCCTGACATCCAGGTCCATTAAACCCAGTAAATCCAGTCATCAATCCATGCATCATCTTGGTCAGTTGCCGGGGAGTCCATTGGGTTTCCTTCTTTCTTAATAGGATCTAGAAAAACATCTAGAAGAGGATGGGTAGTCAGAGATCCCTGAGGAACAAGAG
>NW_024808233.1:0-3417 GCF_019175285.1 Sceloporus undulatus | reverse complement strand
CTTCTTCCTAACTTTATACGCCAACATTTTCCCCACTTTATTTCCACTTTCAAAGAACTTCTGTTTGGTGTATTTCAGTTTTTTGCTTACTTCCTCTGTTAATTTACTGTCTAGTTCTTTTCTTAACAGGGCCAATTCCTTAACTATTTTCTTTCTTCCTTTTTGATTATTTGCCAACAATTCTGTCTCTTTCTTCTGTATTTTATCTGATATCTCTTGTATTTCCTTTCTTTGTTTATTTTTCCTCTCGAATCCTATCTTCATTAAAAGTCCTCGCAAAACTGCCTTTGAAGCTTCCCATATCGTTGTCATTTTTAGATCGTGACTCATGTTTTCTTTGAAATAGTGTTTTAAATGTTCTTTAACTTGTTCTTTTATTTGTATATTTTTAAACATATTTTCATTTATTCTCCAATTAAATTCTTTCCTTGTTGTTTTAATTTCTAGATAAATTGGATTATGATCTGATGCTTTAATTGTTTTTATCTCAACCTCTTTTATATCTTTAATCATAGCCTTTGATATAAAAAACATATCTATTCTAGATGCTGAGATATGTGGCATCGAAAAGAAAGTATAATCTTTTTTTTGAGGGAATTTATGTCTCCATGGATCTATAATCGACAGTGTATCCTGCATTTCAAAAAATTTTTGTGGGAGTTTCCCTTGCCTCTCTTGAATTTTTTTCTTCGATTGTCTATCCATCTGCGGGTTTAATACCCCATTCCAATCACCCATTATTATAAAATATTCATAACTCAACATTTGTATTAGTTTAAGTAATTTCTTATAAAACAAACTCTTTCCTTGCAAAGGACCATATACTCCAAGCACTAAAGTTTTATTATTATTCACCATCATCTCGATTCCCACGAATCTTCCCTCTGAGTCATTTATTATTTCCTTTGCCGGAATTTGACTTTTTACATAAATTGCTACTCCATTTTTCTTTTTTTTCCCTGCACTAATAAAGAATTGTCCTAGTTTGGGATTTTTTAAAAACTTTTCCTCATGTTTCCGAATTCTTGTTTCTTGAATACTAATTACTTCAGCCTTTTCTTTTTCTAGGATATGGAAAATTCTTCTTCTCTTATAGGCCGTGTTCATTCCCTTGATGTTCCATAAGAAGAATTTCATTTTATTTGGTAGTAATTTTTTTTTAATTGCTCTAGTCTTCTTTCACTCGATCCTCTTCTTCTTCCTCTCCGTCACTTATTTCTTCTCGTTCTGGGTTTAGATCATATCCTCCCACCGCACCAGGAACCAATTCCTCTTCGTTTATTCTACTTGTTACTTCCGTTGATTCCGGCCTTACTTCCTCTTTTCTTGAGTACTTTTCTTCTCTTTTCCCTTGCGTTCCTTTCATCTCTTCCTCTTGTTCTCTGTTCTTTTCTTCTTCCTCTTTAAACCATCTATTATAGAATCTTCTGGCCTTGTCAATTGTGTCAATGTTATATTGTTTTTGTCTCCAGCTAAAGGACACCCCTTCAATTGGTTCCCACCGATATCTCACCTGCTTCATCTGTAACATCTTTGTCAATGTTCCATATTCCCTTCTCCTTCTCAGTATATCTGACGGTACATCTTTGAAAATTTTAAGCTCCTCCCCGTCCACACATATTTTCTTTTCATAACTTGCCTGTATTATATTATCTTTAATTCTTTCCCTCGATAAATAGACCACTATGTCTCTAGGTAGGCTCCTGTTTCTGGCTATGCTTGAATTAATTCGGAATATTTTATCGATTTCCATATCCATATAATCTTGTGGTGTTTCAACCAACTCTGCTAGCAGTGGGATGATTCTTCCATATAAGTCTTCCCCAACTTGTTCCTTTAGCCCTCTTATTTTAATACATTTTTTCCTATCTCTTGCCTCCTTCAATCTATTCATGTCTCTTTCTTGTTCCTGGGCTTGTATTATTTTTTTCGTTGTCTTCTCCACCTCTGTTGTTCTAGTCTCCAATTCTTTAATTTTCCCTTTAGCTTCCTTTACTTCTTCAGTAATTCCTCTCATTGTTCCTTTCAGTTCATCTATTTCCTTTTTAAAGTCCTTCCGTAATTCATTTCTGGATTCTTTAATTTCCTGCTTAATATTTCTTTCACTTTTTATCATATTTTCTTCCATTCTCTGTAGCATCTCCATAACTTTGGCATTGGGGTCCATTTTTAATTCTATTGATGGTCTTCTTACTGTGCTTTGTTTTGATTCCGACATTTGTACCATCTTTCTTGTAGTCATTGTAGTAGTAGAATACATAATATTTTTCCCTTATTTCTGTATGTTTTAAATGCTAAATTCCCTGCAATATTCTGTTTTTAACTTCTAGGGTCCCCTTCTATCTTAATGTTCTAAACACAAAGGAAGCTTTATCTTATTAGACAAAGAGAAATGTAAAAATAGTGCACCAGAGTGGAAAACAGTTAATACAGCTATCTATAAGTGCAGTAACACCTCCAGCCGCTAGGTGCCTCTATAACTCTCCTTTTCTCCACCCCTTGTTCTTCTTGATACCTCTTGTCTATTTCTTGCCCTTACGTCACTTCCCTTTACTCATTTCCTGTATTCCCTTAAGTCATTTCCGCCCTGCCGTGTGCGAGTTGACCTTGAAAACGCCAGGGGAATTTACTCCACAGTAAGTAAATATCTCAGCCTACCCTTTTAACTATTTTTAGTCCTTGCTCATTTACTAATTTTCTCCTAAAGTTCTTCTCTCCCCGCACTCTTCTCCTCTCCCTCTCTTCCGTGTTCTTCCAAACGTACGTCTTCTTCTTTCTTCCTTTCAAACCGCTGGCTCTTGATCCCTCTCGCCTCTCCCCTAATCGTCCACCTCTCCTCCCAGTCTGTTACCTGCTTTCCGTCTGCTTCTCCTCCTGGTCCGCAGCTCTCTTTCCGTCTGCTTCTCCTCCTGGCCCGCGGCTCTCTGCCCGTCTGCTTCTCCTCCTGGTCTGCAGCCCTCTTTCCGTCTACTTCTCCTCCTGGTCCGTAGCCCTCTTTCCGTCTACTTCTCCTCCTGGTCCGCAGCCCTCTTTCCGTCTACTTCTCCTCCTGGTCCGCCGTCCTCTCTCCGTCTGCTTCTCCTCCTGGTCCGTCGCGGCTTTCCTCTTACTTTCCCTGCTAATCCACTGTCCGCTTTCCGCCTCTCCTTCTCCCTGCAACAGTCTATTTTCTCCTTCCCTCTTTACTCTTAGGGGGATGTTTACCTTCCACCTTCAACTCCTTCCTCTTTATTTCGCCTTTTATATGCAATTTCTCAATTAACTGTTGCTTCTCCCTCGCAGCGCTGCCTCCGTTTTAACTCTTTTCTCCTTACCCTTTATCTCCTCCCTGTTTTCTCTCTTCCTCCGATGGGTTATTCAAGTGAGGATCTTTCTTCTCCCCCTCTCCCAAACTCTTCACTAATAATTCTGGGAGCA
>NW_024808232.1:0-3417 GCF_019175285.1 Sceloporus undulatus | reverse complement strand
CACACACACACACACACGAACCTCTTCCTATTCTTTCTGTGTTATTTCTACCTCTGGCACCAAATAGTCTATCAATGCCATGCCCAGGAATGCATATATTTCTTTAACTAGGTATACCTGATTATGTTAAGTCTCCCTTATGTGGAATTCCAACATGCAAAATATTCCAAAAACCAAAACTATTTTTATGGGTGCCTGAGATAGTGACACATTTGCTTTCTGATGGTTCAGTGTACCCAAACTTTATTTCATGTACACAATTATTTAAAATATTGTATAAAATTACTTTCAGACTATTTAAAAGGTGCATATGAAGCATTAACCATTTTGTTTGTTTGTTTAGATTCGGGTCCCATCTCCAAGATGTCTCATTATGCAAATACAGATATTCCAAAATCCAGAAGAAATCTGAACTCCAAAACACTTCTGTTCCCAAACATTTCAGGTAAGGAAGACTCAACCTGTATTTTAAATAAATACCGTATATATTCAATTATAAGTCAACCTCCTGTATAAATTGAGTGTAGATTCTGGGTCAAAATTATGGATTTGGATAGGACCCGTGGATAAGTCGAGGGTAAAGCTTAGGCGCATGTAACAAAGGATCTTAAGCATGAAGCAAGAAAAACAATGCCAACAAATTTCCTGACAGTAAGGGCGTTTGACAGTGCAACACACTCCCTCGGTGTGTGGTGGGGTCTCCTTCCTTGGAAGTCTTTAAACAGAGGCTGGATGGCCATCTGTCAGGGATGCTTTGATTTGGATTTCCTGCATGGCAGGGAGTTGGACTGGATGGCCCTAGTGGTCTCTTCCAACTCTATGAGTCTATGAAATTTACAAAATCCCAGCAGGCATAACTGTTTCTGCTCATACTAAAGTCTGGATGGATAAGAGAGTAGAGGTGGGTCAGGGCTTCCAGGATACTCTTGCCTTTCAACAGGGGATGGTTCTTTTTTAAATAAGAGTTAAACTGCAGAACTACATTGACTAGTGGATAAGTCAACTCAGGTTTTTGGGATCAATTTTTTAACTAAAATTTCTAGACCCATACATGAGTATATACAGTAGTCCTACATCCAGTACATAATCATCAATATATGAGGCAATCATACAATAGAAGGAGCCAGAGGACAGGGTTACACATATCAGGCATCCTTATTTGGATAGGTGGGGCAACTGAGGTAATTCTTCTCAGGTAACCTCTGGATCTTTCTGATCATGTAAACAAATCCTCCATGACCTTTTGTTTTATTCCTTTGTTTGCTGCTTATCACACCCTACACACCCCTGCCAAGAAGGTAACCCTCAATGAACTCAGCATTTCCAAACTGGAGTTTCCAAGTTCTGATCACATCACACAGCCAGAGAGGAATTCATGTATGCTTCTTTGCACAAGCAGAAGACACTGTTTTGTTTTTAAAACAATGCCTAAAGTTTTCTAAACTGGTAAGAACCATTATAAAATTGAAAATGCTATTGGGGGGGGGGGAGAATAAAACAATTTTTTAAAAATATACTTTTTATTTTATCATATACATAATTGTGTATATATATATATCTCCTGTTGCCACACAGACCCTGGGCTCTGAAATTCATGGTTAGCCTGATAGCCTCCTTGTTTCCTTTGCAAATTGCAGAGCTCTCACTTCCTCCTGGGGGAAGGCAAAAGAGGAAGTGCTGCAGCATCAGCTCCTCTGCTGGCTTTCTGGCTGGGAGCCTTGCTTGCCTTCCTTGTTAGGCAACTTGGGAGGAGACTAGGCCTGCAAGAATCCTCTGGGAATTCCCCTCCTGGCCTGGGTCACTTTTGCAGGAGGAAGGAAGCAAAGAAGGGAGGCTCTTCTGCTGCTGCTGCCTGGGATCATGTCACTCTGCCACAGGCCAAGGGCAGCAGGAGAAGGAGCTGCCTCTCTGGAGGGGATGCAAAATACTTCTGCAGTTTAGTAAGTACACCTATTTGATACTAGGATTACATAGAGGCATAGATTATTTATTATTATTATTATTATTATTATTATATTTATATCCTACCCTTTCCCCAAAACTGGGACTCAGAGCATCTTACAGTATTAAAATATAAATATACAAAATATGTGTTGTTGTTGTTCTTCTTATTATTATTATTTATAGCCCATTCCTTTCCCAAAACTGCGATTTGGAGGACTGAGAACTCACTACTATAAGACATATTTCATGTTGGATTTTAATTTTGTTTTATCTCCTTAGCGTACCTTTCACTAGTATTTCCTTGTTTCTTTCCCATGTAAAGTCAAGAATGACATGTGCCTATTTTCAGTTAAGGGAAATACTTGTAAAGTCAAGCATACATTATAATCCTTATACCTCCTCTGTTACCTCTGGTCAAACTGGTTTTGCAGATTTTGAAATTATACAAAAACTTGAAAAATCTATTTGATCAGAAGCAAACGTGAGATTTGCACACACCCCATAAACTGTACCCTGCATAGTTTTTTGTGGGCTTTTGGGGGGTTTTCTCTGAAGATGCCAGCCACAGATGCTGGTAAAACATCAGGAATAAACTCGTCTGGAGCATGGCCACAAACCCTGAAAACCCCACAAAAAACTATGGATTCTGGCCATGAAAGCCTTCAACTTCACATTGTACCCTGCATGTCAAGCTCCTTTTGTCTTATAACAATAAATCCATCCTGCTACTTAATCCTTAGAATAACAGGGGGGTTGCTTTCTAGTATCTCTGCCAGCGTGGTGTAGTAGCTTGAACATTGGACTACAGCTCTGGAGACCAGGGTTCAAATCCTTAGAAACCCACTGGTTTATGTTGGGCTACTCACAACCTCAAAGGAATGCAATGGCAAACCCCCTCTGAGCAAATCTTGCCAAGAAAAGCCTGTGATAGGTTTGCCTTTGAGTAACCATAAATTGGAATGCCTTGAAAGCATACAGCAACAATCTCACAGGAAAATGGGATTTAAATGAGAGTTAAATTAGAGAAACCCCAGAAATGCCCGAAGTTTATTGCTGTTAATGTGAAATAACGTGAAGTTAAACTGAAGTTAAACCAGAGGAAAAGAGCAGCTTTTTACTTTCAGGAAATTCCAAAAGTAAAAAGGTGGCGTTTTTCTCTGCTCTAACGTCAGTTTAACTTCACGTCATTTCACTTTGGCAGCAATTTGGTGTGATAAACTTCCCAAATTTGTGAGTTCTGTTTAAATGTCAATTTAATTTAACTCTTGTTTAAATCCTATTTTCCCGTGGGATCTCAGTGCGATAAAGGCCTAAGTCTATCCAGCTGGTATCCAGTCTTCCTATTTCTTTCTACCATTCCTAGCATTATTGTCTTACTAGAAAAGTCATGCACTTTTTTATGTACCACGTTCTATGCTAAACCCGCTTTACTTACTTATTTTTGTATTTGTTTGTTTGATTGATCTCCCATTT
>NW_024808231.1:0-3417 GCF_019175285.1 Sceloporus undulatus | reverse complement strand
AGTTTGTTTGGCGGAACTGTAAAGCGACTCTGTGCCTCTTTGGCCCACGTGTGTTTGTTTGGGCTCTTTTTCACCCACAATGCAGTCTGGGACCCCGACCCCGCCCACATTGGTGGAGAATGCGGGCAACGCCCCTAGGGCGGGGCCTCCGTCGAGCCAGGAACAGCTGTTTCTCTGGTTTGCAGAACAGCAGCAACTTCTGTTGCAACATGTTTCCGCCCAACAAACTAGAGTTATGGAGCAAGTTTGTAGTGCACAACAGCAAGCACAAGAGCAGTTGGTAGCCCGTTTGGCTGATTTATGGCGAGCTCCAAGGCCTGATGGAGCTGGAGAAAGGGAACGGGGCCTGACTTGGACTGTAGGGTTAAACCCCTTAAAATTAATGAAAATGGGGCCCCAGGACGACGTCGAAGCATTCTTGAATACCTTCGAACGGGTAGCCTCTGCGGCTCAGTGGCCTAGGGAACAGTGGGCCCTCATACTAACCCCTTGCCTCACGGGGCCAGCACAGGAAGCGGTGGATACCATGTCAGTAGAGGATGCTAAAGACTACCAGAAGGTTAAAGAAACCATCCTCCAGACATTAAATATCTCCGAAGAAACTTATAGACGGAGGTTAAGAGAATTAAAGTGGAAGCCGGGTATCCATCCGCGTACATTAGGACAAAAAGTAAGGGCTTGCGGCTTGAGGTGGCTAAAGCCCACGGAGCGTTCGGCGGTACAAGTGGCGGAAGCTGTATTGGTGGAGCAATTTATTACAGCTTTACCCCTGCAGGCGAGGAATTGGGTAAGGTGCCATAGACCTACCGACCTGGAGGCCGCGGTGGGGCTAATGGAGGCATTCACGGCGGCGGAGGAAAGTGAGGGCACAAGAATTTATAGAGGAGCGGAAGGGATTCCCCTGAGAGGAGGAAAAGTTGCTGCAACCGTAGGTCGAGGAGGAATTCGGAGCATCCCCAACATGCCGCAGAGGACTGCCGAGTCAGGAACAGGGCCGAAACCCGAGCCGACAGAACCCCGCCGAGAAGCAGAGAAAGGGGGAAGAGAGATAGCTCGGAAACCGCCGGTGTGTTTCACTTGCGGCATGGAGGGCCATATCAGGAAGGATTGCCCGGTGATGGAGTGCTCGTGGGCTGACTCTTGGGAGGCTTCTCAGGTAAGAGGGGATTCCAAAGCGCCTAAAATAGTACAGGTGGTGTTGGAAGGAAAACACTTAATAGCTTTGGTAGATTCGGGATGCAGTCAAACCCTAGTAAGAGAGCTCCCAAAGGGGCCGGAGAGTACTTGGGTGAATGTCAGATGCATTCACGGGGACCTTAAGCCATATAGAACAGCATGGGCGGTTTTGGAAGTGGGAGGACAAAGAAATAGACTTAAGGTGGGAGTTGTCCCGTCTTTAAAGTGGGACGCCTTACTGGGAAGGGATTGGCCAGGGTGGCGCAAATTGTTATCGGAGGAAGAGACTATGGTTGGAGAAGTTGCGAAAGCACTAGAAGTAGATGTGGGGGGAGTAAGGAGGGAGCAAGTAGTCAATTGGCAACAAGATGACCCGACATTAGGCGAAGCCTTAAGGCAAGCTCGAGCAGAGAATGAAGGGCAAGGACCGGGATTTATTCTTAAGGGTGACTTGTTATATCGTGTTCCCCCTAAAAGAGATCCTGAAGGGGAAGAAGTCCAATTAGTGGTACCGAAAGCGCTACGCCTCACGGTGATGAGACTGGCTCACGAAATCCCTATGGCAGGACATTTGGGGGTAGAGAAAACTATTCAAAGAGTGACTCAAAGATTTTATTGGCCTGGGATCTTCGCGGAGGTAAAAGCCTTCTGTCAATCTTGCCCTCAATGCCAGTTGTTTCAGAATAAAGGACCCCCTGGTGGTAAGCTGATGCCTTTACCCATAATTGAGGAACCATTCGAAAGGGTAGCCATGGATATAATAGGTCCCTTGGAACAAGCGGCCGGAGGATTTAAGTATATTCTGGTAGTGGTAGACTGTGCTACTCGATATCCGGAGGCCGTCCCGCTGAGAAGTACTCCAGCCCCTCGAATAGCCCAAGAGCTGATGAAAATATTTTCTAGAGTAGGATTCCCTAAAGAGATACTTACCGATCAGGGCTCAAATTTTATGAGTCAGACACTAAGAAAGATGTGGGAAATGTTGGGGGTGCGCCCCTTAAAAACGTCCGTGTACCACCCCCAGGCAAATGGGATGGTGGAGAGATTTAACAGAACTCTCAAAAGTATGTTGAAGAAGTTTGTAGAAAGAAACCCGAAGAAATGGCCCCAATTAATTGAGCCTTTGCTGTTTGCGTTTAGAGAGGTTCCCCAGTCTTCTTTGGGCTTCTCCCCTTTCGAGTTAGTATTTGGAAGAAGGCCTAGAGGCATCCTGGACATTGTTAAAGAAGGATGGGAACAGGAAGAACCAAATTCTAGATCAGAGTTGCAATTCGTATTAGAAATGCGAAAACATCTGGAGGAAATTGGAAGAGTGGCCAGGGATAATTTAGCTCAAGCCCAGGCAGAGCAGAAATGGAATTATGACAAAAAGGTTAAGGAAAGAGAGTTAGAGGTGGGACAAAGGGTGTTGGTACTTCTCCCAATGCAGAAAGCCAAATTGTTTGCCAAGTGGCAAGGTCCTTTTGAGGTAGTACGAAGAGTAGGGCCAGTAGACTACGAAGTCAAAATAAATGACGAACCTTTGCAAAAGAAGATCTTTCACATTAATCTTTTGAAGGCGTGGAGGGTACGAGAGGCCCTGTTTGGGGAAGTGGAAGAGGGTTCTGAAGAGGATGAGGAGTGGATGATAGGGCCACAAGCAGAAGAATTTCGCCAGACAGGAGATATCCCTATCAAATCACCCTTGCAACAGGAACAATTAAACCAGGTGAGGAATTTACAATTAGCCTTTGAGGATGTATTTAGGGGAGAACCCGGTTGTACTAGTGTATGGGAACACACCATACACACAGAACCAGGAAAAATAGTAAGGATACCATTAAGACCTTGGCCGTGGAAGGCACAGGAAATGATCAACAAGGAAGTACAGGCAATGCTGGAACTAGGAGTGATAGAACCATCGGTTAGTCCCTGGAGAAGTCTGCCAGTCATGGTACCTAAACCCGATGGTTCGGTACGGTTTTGTGTAGATTATAGACATTTAAATAAAATCTCCAAATTTGACGCCTATCCTATGCCTGGAGCTTTGAACTTGTTGGACCGCCTAGGGCAAGCACAGTTTCTATCCTCCATAGATTTGACTAAGGGGTATTGGCAAATCAAGTTAAGAGAAGAAGATAAAGAAAAGACAGCCTTTGCTACCCCTAAGGGATTGTTCCAGTTTACTCGGATGCCTTTTGGGTTACATGGAGCCGCAGCAACTTTTCAAAGGCTAATGGATATGATATTGAAAGATTTAGG
>NW_024808230.1:0-3417 GCF_019175285.1 Sceloporus undulatus | reverse complement strand
TCATTCATTCATTCATTCATTCACTACCTTGTGATTTGTGAGTGAGTGGCTGCAGTACAGGCATTTAACTACTGTGCCACCAAGGCTCCTAAGTTTGTCTAAAGGGGCTTATGGTAGACTAGCGTTGGAAATGGGTTTCCTATATGCACTCTTAGCAACATAATGTGGCTGAAATTCAGTATGCATGCTGGTGAAGTTGTAAGTCAGCAGAAGGTCCTTTCTTTCTGCTTCCTCCACAGCTGTGCAGGCTAGATTCCCAGGTGCTGCTCCATCCACACTCAGATACTGAGCAGGTGCAGAGGAGTAACTGGGTGTGTTCCAGCTGCCTTTGTGCACTGGGGGAATACAAAGCAGTTTCTGCCATGACTATAAACTACTCCCTCTGGAGCATTAGAGTAAATGGTATCCACCTGCACAACTACATCAAGTGAGTGTATATGTGATGCAGTTAAGGTGCATCTCGGAGTCTCTGGACAAGGGACATTGCACAAAGTACTGGATTCCTCCTTGTTCAATACCCACAAAAGTACATCACTGATATGATATGTTGCTTACTAGATTCTAGCCAGTGTCTGCAAGGGCATGTGTATGATATATAAGAATATGATGTATGTTATATAAGAATTGCAAATAAAGTGCAGCCTGAGTATTTTATGAAGATTATTTTGGACCCATTGTGTGTTTGTGTGTGCGTGCATGCATGCACATGTATATGAAAAGCAAGACATCAGTAAGTATTACAGCCCCCCCCCCCCCCCCCAAAAAAAAATTCTCCTGGGCTTTAATCTGAGCCAGAGAAGAACTTTAGCTTGTCCTCCCTATCTCCCTCCCCAGATGTCTCACACCCATGTTTTATGGCATTACTGGGGAAATATATTTAACCAGCGTCCAAGCCCTGGAATGCAGACACCAGAAAAGGTAGCAAGGCTCCTCTCTGTTTTCTAACACTATGATTGCTGGAGCAAAAGTAAGATAAGAAAGGTGAGTAAGATGGAAGGGCGGGGATTGGGGTGGGAGGTGAACAGGCAAATAAGAAGGGGAACTTAGAGGGTTATTAAGGGTATCACATCATATTTACTGAATTTTTAAAAGCAGTTTTATTTCCAACTGGTTTTTCCTCCAACGATGTATAGATGTCAGGGGCAGGGAATTTGTGGCCTTCCAGACATTGATGGACATTGTGACTGTTCAGGCTAAGGCTGATGGGAGTTGCATTCCAACAGCATCTTTGGGGTCACAGATTGCCCACTCTCTGGTGCAGAGCATTCTTTCTCCTCTCTACATTTTTCTCGCAACAGACCTATGGGGTGGATCAAGAATGACTGGGCCAAGGTCATCCAGTGAGTTTCATGGCTCAGTGAGGATATGAACACGGATATCCAAGTTCCAGTCCAACTGTTAGACCACACTGGCCCTTCCAGCAATATTTGTGGGATGCAGCAAGGTCTAATTTGTGCTAGGAATTGAATTAAGCTTTTGGAGAATCTTGTCCTGCTTCTGAACAGTCAAGCTTACGCCATCATTAATACCCCCCCCCCCACCACACACATGCTATTGGTTCCTTTTCAATATCTTCCCAGTCCTGTAAGCTGTCAAGGATAATTCTGCTTTCCTTGAAGACAGCTTTCCCCTTCATTTTGTATATTGCACCATGTTCTGTGCTGCTATTTTAAATCACAGTCCTTATCCCATGGTCTGATTTTCTTTCTTTAGTTGTTTTTAGGCATTGCTTTTAATTAGCCCTGTCATCTGCAAATATAAGGAAAGTTCCTTCCACTTCACACTCAGCGTTCAGTTGCCATGTCAATACAGTGAGATTGTTCTCACCCTAAGAGCTGTTATTTTCTAGTTTCCCTGGCTCCAGGCCAGATCCATGTAAAATGCAAATTCTTCATTGGGCTACCTTCTGCCTTTTATATAAGATCCTTGGGCCCATGTACCTCCACATGAATAAATCAGCATGGCTAATGGTAGGGATATAATTCTTCATCAATTTATTTCTCGAAGCAAGGAATAATTTTAACAATTTCCCCCCAATTGCAAGGATTTTTTTTTTAAAAAAAACTCCATACTTTTTGAAGACTATTACCTATTTGAAGACTTAGAGCCTGAACAGACAGGGCAAAATAAAGCTGCTTCTGGTCACTTTGGAGGTATGCTGTTTAAATGATGCATGCCTCCTAAGAGGCTGGAATGCACACCAAAGCCACACTCCAGTCTTGGAGCGCATCTTTGGTGCAGCTTCCAGCCTCTTAAAATGTGTGTGTCATTTAAATAGCATACCTCCAAAGTGACCTGAAGCAACTTTATTTTGCCCTGTCTGTTTGGGCCCTTAGTTTGTGAAAATTTCGCATGCAGGTTCTCTGTGTGCAAAAAACAGTAGTTTATGCAAAGAAAACATCACTTTCTGCACTGAAAGTAATATGTCTGCACAAAAATGCAATTTCTTTCATTAAAATGCTTTTTTCTGTACAAACAACAATAATAACTGCAAAGATTCTTGTCAGTCCAAGGTTTCTCCTCATTAGGGTTTCTTACACTCAAGAAACATACTTTTCAACCATTTTTCTCTGAATTTTTTTGAATAATTTTTCCTTCCCTAGCAAATGGTCTTGGATGACAGGGATTGTGTTCCCAAATACCTGGCTGACCCAACATCATTGAGGAATGTTGCAGGTTTACTCCCACCTTTGAGTATGATTCTTGTTTACTGTGCAAATTTAATAATTTTTGAAATGAATAATCTCCTCCCTTTCTAAAGCATCCCATGATTCTCCTGGTGTGTGATGTCAATTACTGTGTAACTGGTTTTATTGAGGAACCAGTGGGTGCACTAAAGGTAGAGTTTGGGAAAGTTACCTTTTATATTACAACTTCCAGACACACCCCCCCCATGCGTGCCATGCTGGAGTTGTAGTCTTTAAAACAAAGCTTTTTCCAAATTCTTTTCTTAAACTGAAACCAACAGCAAATCTGCAAAAAGATAAGGTGCATATAAGATGAGAAATATAAAAATATTATTAAAATAATGATATAACTTGGAACAATAAAAAGGTAGAATCACAGCTATCATCACAATATATCATATGTAAGAATGTAAAAACTCAAGCAAAACAATGCATTTCAATCTTACCGGTCCTCAGCAGTGAAAATATAAACTACTAAATAATGGATTCTCTATAAGCCCACTCGGGACAGAATATGTGGACATAATAGAAGCTGGATTCCAACTGTAGCAGAACCTGAGGGCTACACTGCATCCTGCATTAAATATGAGTCATATAGTTTACAATCTTTACCTTCTGACATTCTAAAGCATGTACCTGCATACCTATTCCAGATGAGGAATAGCATGTGAGAAGTTTACAACTGTCAGGGATGATGGGAGTTGTAGCTCTTCACCTCTGGCTCTAACTC
>NW_024808229.1:0-3417 GCF_019175285.1 Sceloporus undulatus | reverse complement strand
GGGAGGGGGAGCCAGTGAAGGGATGCCAACACAGGACAGATGTGGTCAGAGCGGTGGGTGGAAGTGATAATGCGTGCAGCTGAATGCTGGGCAGAGATTAAAGGACGGAGGTGAGAAAGAGGAAATCCAGCCAGGAGGACGTTACAATAATCCAGTCGTGAGATCTCTAGGGCATGGACCAGGATCTTGGCAGTGGATGCGGAGAGATATGGTCAGATTTTGGCAATATTGTACAAAAAGAATCTACAAGCCTTGGCTGTGGTCTGGATCTGAGGGATACACGACAGAGAAGAGTCAAAGATAAAACCAAGACTGCGGGCTTGCTGGACTGGTTGAATAGAAATGTTGTCCACCGAGACAGAAAAGGAGAGTTGAAGGGTGGGCTTAGGAAGATAAATGTACAGCAATATTTTATTATTTATGCTCTCACATAAATCTCTCCAACCCATTTTTAAAAGAGAAATGGGGAACAATCTGGAACACCATGAGAAAAATTGTAAAGTGGAAATTATTTTCTCAACCCCAAGTTGATGAGCCACATATTCAAAACTTGCCACTTAAATGGAAATCATGGTTATAGATCTGCATTCTCAGCTGTGCCTGTTTGATAATTTAATGGATATGAAAGGTACAAGGTCTTTGTGTTAGTGATTAACTGTTGTTTTAGAGCCTGATCAATATTTGCAAGTGCTTGCACTTGCTTTAGTGGTTGCAGTGGAAAGGGAAGGAAGATAGCTGTTGTGCTTCTTCATTTGTAAAAAAAAAAAGGAAGAAAAATATATCCATTCACACATTAATTCTCTCTCTCTTTCTTTCTCTGCATGCATCTCTTTTTTGCTTTGAAAAAAATACAGATCAGAAGAAGGCTTGGTGAACCTGCAGTCCTGAGTAGGAACTCATACTGCATTGCACGCAATCCATTCTGAAAGTACAAATTGCTCTGTTTATGGGACAGGGTGTTGCACCTACCATGTGTTAAATGCTTTAAAAACATTTCAGAGACAGAAACCAAGAAGAAGGGAGGAGGGCAAAGTGGTTTCCAGTGAGAACTTCCCATTTGGAAAATTACTTATTTTTAAAGCACAGTGTGTGATGTTTATGTTCTAAACACAAGCAACATATGCTAGTAAGCCAAGAAAAAATTCCTATTATTACATGTACATACATGTACTATATCTCCCTTTATGAGCCCACTAGAGCTCTAAGATCTTCTGGAGAGGGCCTTATCTCTGTCCCACCACCTTCTCAGGCTCATCTAAGCCATGTCTACACAGGCCAATAACATGCCCTCCTCTTGTTCTCATGGTGATAAGTCCAGATGACGAAGCATCCAGTCCTTGGTTCTGGTGTGGTCTGGATAATGTACCATCAGTTCAATAGCAATAGCAGTAGCACTTACATTTCTATATAGTTCTGAGCACTCTCTAAGTGGCTTACAATGTGTTAGCCAATTGCCCCCAACAAGCTGAGTACTCATCTTACCAGAATGGAAAGCTGAGCTAACCTGGAGTCCTGAAGGATTGAACTCATAACCTTATGGCCACAGTATACCACCCTTAACAAATATTTTTGAAAGTAACTTTTGCTCCAGATCTTCCTAGAAGATCTGAAGCCAACTGTAGTGATGCCAGGGCACTGTTTACAACTCACTGTGGTGTGCCACCCACTGATGCTGGCATGAGTTGCTCCCTCTGATGTCAGAATGAGATGTGATCAACACTGGGTGACTTATTTTCGGCCTCAGAGGGAGCAACTTGTGCCAGCAGTGGCGGGCAGCACAGCAGAATACACATATGAACAGTTGCCCAGCATTACTCTAGAGCAGGGGTAGGCAACCTGTGGCCTGCGGGCCGAATGCGGCCTGGCGAGGCCTTGGGACCGGCCCCAGCCTGGTCCTGCCACCGATTGCTGCCGGGGCCTTTGGCATCTCACGCGAGGGGCATGGTGGGGCAATTGTCTATAGAAGTCTCAGAAACATGCATTTATCTTAACATTTTTTTAAAAATCAGCAAATTTTTTCACGTGTCCTCCATTTTTTATTTAAAAAGTGCCCTAGTAAGTAAGTAAGTAAGTAAAAGTTTATTTATATACCGCCTTTATAAGACCAAGGCGGTTTCCAACATACATACAACAATACAGCAATATAAAAACATCAAAACATTTTCCATTTGAAAATTTTGTCCTACATTTGTCCCGGTTTATTTATTTATTTAATTTTTTAAAAATTATTTATTTATTTATTTATTTGGCTTCGGCCCCCCAGTTGTCTGAGGGACAGCAACCCGGCCCCCGGCTCAAAAGGGTTGCCTACCCCTGCTCTAGAGTACCAGGTATCGGGGGACTTCGAGCCAGCTTTGCACCCAGAATACTCCAGCCCCAGACACAGCCCCGTGAGAACAAGGGAAAAGACTTCCTTGGTGGTTGCTCCCAGACTTTAGGATTTTCCCTAGGAAAGCCAGGATGCTCCTATTCTTGCTCTCCTTCTCTTGGCAGGCTAAAACATTTTTATGCCGCCACACTTTTGTGGCCTTTTACTGCTGTGCAGTGATGTTTTTATGGGTTGTTTACAGTTTTTATAATGAAGCTTAATGTTTTTAACTGTATACTTTTTAATTGTTTTAAAATAACTTTTCTCTTTATGCTTTTATAGAAGTTTTTGATTGTTTTTAATCATTTTTAAAAATATGTTGTTAGTCATCTTGAATCTCATTATTGAAATAAAGGTGGGATATAAATGGAAATTAATAATAATAATAATAATGGTCCCAATTGATTATGTCTGAAAAAGCAATGCTATCAAGTCTTAGAAAGGTGGCTCAATTTATGAATGTAGAGATGGAAAAGCTGCCAATTCATTACAAGTACACCAGGCCATCATACCCATTGGCTGTTTTTCTTTTCACAAAATGTCTGTGTAAAATGGATCAATTTGTGAGGTGATGCTTCACATGTAGAGTTCACCACACTGACGTAGCACATCACATTAAAGTTTAGCGTAGCTTCCACAAGGAGTGACCCCCCACCACCATAGTATTACTTAGATAGTCATTGAAATTACTGTATTTAAAAATGCTTTTTAAAAAGTTTTCAAAAACATCTAAAAATGTGGTGGCCATTTGTTGTGTAGTGCCAAAAAAGTTCATGTAGGCCTGTTACAGACTGCCAAAATAAAGCTGCTTCGGGTCTCTTTGGAAGTATGCTATTTAAATGATGCATGCATCCTAAGAATGCGGAAGCTGCACCAAAGCTGCACTCCATTGCTTAGGAATGGAGTGTGGCTTTGGCACGACCTCTGGACCCATGCATCATTTAAATAGCATACCTCCAAAGAGACCCGAAGCAGCTTTATTTTGGCAGTCTGTAACAGGCCGTAGTTTTCTTATTTCAAAATCATATTTTGAGGACTTTTCTCTTCAT
>NW_024808228.1:0-3417 GCF_019175285.1 Sceloporus undulatus | reverse complement strand
GCCAGTCGTCCAGGTAGGGAAAGACCATGAAGCCCTTTTGATGAAGGTATGCCACCACCGGTGCCATGCACTTCGTGAAGACCCTTGGAGCCGTGACCAAGCCGAAGGGAAGAACGTTGTAATGGTACGAGGTGGAGCCGACAGCGAAGGCAAGGAATCTCCGGTGGGATTCTCGAATCCCGATGTGGAAGTAGGCGTCCTTCAGGTCGACGGTTGCAAACCACAGGCCCTGGTGAAGCAGAGGCAGAATGGATGCCAAGGTTACCATTCGAAAGCGGCGGTAGTCAAGGAACAAATTCAATTGTCTCAAGTCCAGGATGGGCCTAATGCCCCCATCCGCTTTCGGTACCGTGAAGTACCTGGAGAAAAAGGCGGTAGGGGGGAGATTGCTCCCTTACCGAGCAAGGCGCGCACTTCGTCGAGAAGGGTGTCCGAGGGGGGAGTTGACATGAAGGCTCCAGTTGGAGGGAACTCTTGGAACTCGAGGGCATAACCCCTACGGACGATGTTGAGAACCCACGAGTCCGATGTTATGGAGGCCCAGATGTTAACAAAGGGCCTCAAAATGTCCAGGAAGAAGAGGGGTGAAGGAGGGACGAAGCGCGCTGCGTCCCTTCAGGTTCTCTTCTTCCCCTGGTCGGTGTCCTGCCGGCGGGACTTGCGGTACCGAGGCGGGAAGTTGCGATGGCCAGAGGAGGAGGAAGACTGCGAGGGAAAGTGGCGTCTCTGGGAGCTCTGTTGCTGGGACTGCCGATCCCGGGAGAAGGTCCCCTGTGACTGACCTTGCGGCTGCCACGGGCGCTGACGCTTCCGAAATGGAGAAGCCAGTGTTGAGGACATGCCATGCTTCTTCACCGCCGCCTTCATCCTGAACTTCCTGTTCAGGCGGTCGTCGGTCTCGGCGTGGAAGAGCCCGGTCCTGTCGAGCGGCACGTCCTCGATGGCCGCCTTGACAGTAGGGTTGAGGTCCGAGGCCCTCAACCAGGCATGACGTCTGAGTGCCATGGATGCAGACATGGCCCTCCCTGCACAGTCAGCCATGTTCCTGGAAGTGGTGATGAGCCAACTTCCGATGGAGTGGGTCTCGTCCCTGACTTCGGCCAACTGCCTCTGAACGTCATCCGGAACGTCCGGGATGAGGGGGAAGATCCGTTCCATGAGGGTCTGGATGTAGGCCCCCATGCAGGCAGTGTAGTTGACGGCCTTCACCGCAAGGGCCGCTGCCAAGTAGGCCTTCTTGGCCAGGCCATCAACTTTCTTCGCCTCCCGGTCGACCGGGGAGGTCGCCTGCTTCGGTACGAAGCTGTGCTGGGCTCCCTCCACAATAGCAGAGTTCGGCCTGGGGTGGTCGGCCAGCCAAGGACAACTCGCCGGAGTGACTCTGTAGAGAGACTCTACCTTGCGGGAGGATGCAGACAGGGTGGCTGGGGAGTCCCAAGACCTCTTAACGATGGTCTGAAGCGAGGGAAGCAGAGGGAGGCAGGGTGGAGTAGGCACCCGTCCGTGCACCCGACGTTCAACTGGATCCTGAGCGTCGTCGTCCGGGAAAGCGAGCTCGATGTCGAGAGCCCTCGCCATCTTCACGACGTGCTCACTGAAGAAACGAACGTCGTCCGACAGGGAAGACGGCTCAGGATTGTGCATCTTCTGAGGCGAGGCCGACACGGAGAGGACATCCTCATCGGATGGTGCCTCGGACGGAGGCAAGGGCTCCTCATCGGAGTCCAAGTCAGAGGAGAGGGCATCCATCACTCTGACTTGGGATCTTGGTCGGACCAGGACGAGGTCGGTCGAGGAGCGTGAGTGCCTGCGAGGTGGAGATGGCGGCCTCTCGTACATGGATACGGTCGGGACCGATCTGGACGAGGTGCCCTGCTGAGGGTCTGCTGGATGGGGGTTCAGTCTGGTGAACTCCCTGATAGCTCTGTCCTCCGATACCGACATGTAGTACCGGCCCGACTGAGTGTCGAGGAACAGGTCCGGTATCTGTTGTCTACGGAGCGGGTCCTCGTAGTCGTCGTTCCCAGAGTGAGGAGGCGACCGCTGTTCCAGAGAGAGAGGAGGAACGGTGTCATCTGTCCCATGGACGAAGTCCATGGTGGGCTGAGGTGGTGGCGTGTCCGGTACCGGAGTCAGCCGGACCTCGGGCGCAGGCTCTGGATCACGGGGAGCCGCCGGAGTGGAGGCACGGGCCTTCTTGGAAGGGGAGCGCCTCTTGTCCTTCGCCTTCGGTGGGACGGTACCGGGCTGATCCTTGGACGTCTTAGCCCTTTTAGAGGCAGGTTCACGACCCGTCTTGTCGTGATGCCTCTTCTTTCCCGGCCTCGGGGTCTCTTCCGGTGGGAAGAACGGATTGTCCGGAAGATCCAGGAGGACAGCCGCCACTCCTGATGAGGAGGGTCTTGGAGACCTTGCCCTGTCAGCTGACGGGACGTGGGCCGCTCCCAAGAGCACAGCTGGCTCCTTCGGCTTTGGAGCGTGGCGAGATGCCTTGGATGCCCTGGAGGACGAAGGCGAAGCGAGTTGGACCTCCGCCTCGGTAGCTTTCCTCGCATGGGAGCCCTCCGGTCTCTTTGTCGATTTGGAGGCTGGCTCGGTACCCTCAGTCCCCGAAGACTTGTGGGGGCGCTTGGAGGGTTCATCGGTGGCACTGGGCGGTTTCGAGCCACGGGCCACATCGGAGGTGGTGGAAGGAATTGTCCCGGCCGGGACACACACCACGCTGGAAACGGCGGCCCTTGCGGATGTCACGCTGGACACACTGGCCCGAGAAGATGAAGCAGGGGGCGCGGAAGGCGGGACGAAAGACGAACGCGAACCTCCCTCCTGCACCTTTCCCAGGGCAATCGCCGAAGTAAGCCGGGACTCACGGTTTTTCCGGGCCTGAGAAGAGAGGGATCTGCAGAGCAGACAGGCCTTGGTGTCATGGTTCTGGCCGAGGCACAACAGGCAGGAAGAGTGCAGGTCTTGGACGGGCACCTTGCCCCCGCAAATGTCGCACTTCTTGAAGGGTGCAGGCATTCCGAAGGTCGTCAAAGCCAGAGGAAATTCAAAGCGAGGTCAACAGTCCGAGAGTCCGAAGTTACCGGGGGCGGGAGACAAACAGTGGTCAAAAACAGTCCAAGGTCAAGATGAGAAGTGATTCCAAATGCAAGCTAAAGCGAGCGAAGTTCCCTGAAGCAGCTAGCGCGGCGGAAAAAAGGAACTGGGGAAAAGAGCGGGAAGGCAAGGGCCTTATAACGGGTGGGCGGAGTTACCGCCAAAAAGTTTCTATATGTTGCAAAGTAAACTTTGGCCAGTGATTCCAGTAGGTTCCGAGCAGCACTGCGCAGGCGCAGTGAAACCCATTTGTATGATTCGCAGAGACCATGAAGAAGAAAGTTTATTTTTGGACTGTGATATCCAGAATCCCCTTTC
>NW_024808227.1:0-3417 GCF_019175285.1 Sceloporus undulatus | reverse complement strand
AATAAATATAGATGAGGATGGAGAAGTTGATTTCGAGGATTATCTTCTTCTTGCTGGAGTCTTCATAAACATGCAGTTGGGCACGTCCAGCAACCGTTAGCTCAGATATGAAGACCTGATCCATAGATCAACCCGCATCTCCCAGACTTACAACACTCTCTTTGGCTGATGCAACTACTGTATAAGATAATAACAATTTGAGGAAGAAGCCTTGGAAAAGTTGTCAAGTGTCTTTCTTTATTATTAGTTAGACTTCTACCTTTCGTCCCTTGAGCTCAATGGGGCATCCATGGTTCCTTGCCTTCAGCCTCGTCCTATCCTCTGCCTCCTCTCCTCCTTCTCTTGTTCTTCTTCTTCCTCCTCCTCCTCCTCTCTCCCTTTCTTTCTCTTCTTCCACATCCTTCCTCCTTTCTTCACCTCCTCCTCTTCTTTTTGTATGGTTTTCTTGGCTGTTCTGGAGGGTTGTGGAAAGCAAACCAATACATTACATGGCCATTACTTGGGGGAGGGTTGCTTTGACCTGTTGTGGCAAGAGAAATTGCTGGAAAAAGCAGCATCCCCCATTTGGGGGCTATGGAGAAGGTTAAAGGGGGAAAGCACTACAGACCAAGAGGGAAACTGCTGGAGAACGGGGTCCAAAAGGATGTGCTGAAGATCATGGATCCAAATACGGAGACATGTAAGTGAGGGCTGCAGTAAGAGCTGTTCAACAGTGGGACACATTCCCTTGGAGTGTAATGGAGTCTCCTTCCTAGGAGGTCTTTAAGCAAAGGCTGGGTGGCCATCTGTCAATGGGGATGCTTTGATTGGGAGTTCCTGCATGGCAGAATGGGGTTGGACTGGATGGCCGTTCAACTTCCAACTCTATGATTCTATGAAATAGAACCTAAACCACCTGGTATTCAATGGTGGTCTCCCATCCAAGTACTGAACATGGCTGACTCTGTTTAGCTTTCAAGATCAGATCAGCCAACAAGGTCCCTAGCCACCCATATATCTGCTTTTTTAATGGGGAATTTTTCAAGGAAGACCAGGATAATGGAAAATATTTCTTCTCCCCAAACGTGTGCCTTTGAAAGTGGGAGCCAAAAGCGGGATACAGACCTGGCCTGGATACGTGCTAAGGTTGCCTCTGGGCATCCTTTACAGATGCCCTGCAACCCTAGCATGTAACTGCAGCAGCATAATGGCAGTGCCCTGTGTACACGGGCGCCGCCATTATGATGTCATGGCCGTGCTGTGTTCAAACAGTACGGTAACGTGTTTGTGCCACGTCAGGCCACTTGTGGCGGCCTAACAGCGGCGCCAGAAGGAGCTCCAAAACGGAGCTCCTTCTTGAGGAGAGCCTCGTTCCCACAGCCACCAAACAGGTGCAGGAACGAAGCCGGGAGGAAAGGGGCTGAGTGGCTCCTTTCTCTCCTGGCAGTGGCTCCCCGGGGTGTCCTGGGACATGAAGCCCCAAGGACACCCCTTTTCGGTACCAGGGAGGAGCAGCATTTTACCGCTTCTCCCTGGTCCCAAAAAGCACCGGACTGGGGGCTTTGGGATGCCGCTGCGGCTGCTCTGGCCTCAATACGGAGCGCAAAGGGGCGGCTGCAGGCTGCTCCAAATGGGCCGTCTGTATCCTGCCAAAGTTATCTCACATGGATGGGATTAGAGCAGACTGGAACAGACAAGGAACGGAAACATTAATACCCCCCCCCCCTGAATAAGTGGTGGATGAAAAATGTATGCCTTGAATGTCTGGAAATCCTGCAAAGGGGAATTAGGGAGTAAGAGAAATGTTTGGAGTTTGTGAATTATTCTGCAACAAATTCATATTCTTGGGGAGCAGAGAACAGCATTTTCTGTGCCAGAAACATCATGTTTTGCAAAGAAAATAATATATCCGTTTAGAAATATTGACATCCAACATTGCAAGAATGGTTTTGTAACCTAGAATTGTTCTGTAACTGTTCCTTATCCAGCCTTGCTCTGTATTCAAGTGATGGTCATAATTGCAAGTGATATTCACCTGCATTTGCTTTCGCTCTTGCATCATGTCTTGTTATTAACCATCACTAGTGATAATATAAGGATGTACAGACAGATACTACACTCATCCCTACATCTCTGTGGTTCTGATATTTGTGGATTTGATTATTCACGGATTTGATTAATATGTTCTCTCTAGGAATATCTAGGTCCTCCAGTGCAACTCTATGGTCAACCTTAACTAAAAGTCGCACTGAGAGGCCTAGAGATTCCTAGAGAGAGTACTCTACTAGGCCTTTGTAGCTCCTCCAGTGCAGTTCTATGGTCAGCGTCTGTCGGATGTTGACCACAGAGTTGCTCCGGAGGATCTAGAGATTCCCAGAGAGGTGTCCTCTCAAGTAAAAACATGGTGTTTTTGTTATTTGAAGTTTTTCCATATTCACGGGGGTCTTGTGCCCCTAACCCTAGAGAATTTGGAGGGACGAGTCTATTTCCATTTCAGAAATGGAAATTGCTGGTGTGTACTGACCATCTCTCCTTTTTCTTTTTCCGTCTTCCTACCCTTCCTTCCTTCCTTCCTGACCACCTGCATGCCTTCTTTTTTCAACCATGGCATCAAAAGGGGCTTGTTGCAAATGGTCAGCTACAGTTCAATGAAGAACTAATCCCTTTGACGAATATCTTCTTTGGGCTCAAAAGTCAAGGGTAGCTATGATGTTACCGCTCAACCTGCCAATGGCAATCTTCTAGTGACCAAAAACTGGCAGCCAGTCATGGGCATGTCTGCTACCATTAAGCCTCAAACATAAGTTTCTACAGAGGATACAGACAAGTAAGAAGGGATGTAAAGAATATTCCCCAAAATTCGAAAATTAGTAGAAATATGTCTAATTCGAAAAATTTCGAAAGCATTTTATAGAGAAGAAATTCTAATCACTTCTCGATCATGAGTAAGAATTTTTATTTTTAATCATTTCCAAATGAAGTGAAGAGACGAAACTTTCAGCTGACAATGGCCGGGATTTGGGGTATTTTGCGTAAGAAAAGCTACCATTCATCCTGGGTTTGACCAGAGGCTATTTCCTTTTTTAGGGTGATTCCCCCCCATCTTTGCTCACTCACAGCTTTACTTTGAAAAACAAAAGAGAACAAAAGGGGAGGCATTTTGTGTGTTGGTGGTGGATAAGACATTCTGCCCTTTATGCCATGCTCTTTTTGGATGCATCACACACTCTTATTCATGGATATTTTGAACTCAGGTTTGCCTTAGCATCACCTTGAGAGAGCTGGAGAGAGAGGTTTGTCATGCCCTGCCTCTGAGGCTGAGAGAATGTGCACTCTCCTTGCCAATTATTATTATTATTGCATGACCTTAGCATCACCATGGGAGAAGTGCAGAGTTGGTCATGCCCTGCCTCTGAGGCTGAGAGAGTGTGACCCTCA
>NW_024808226.1:2437-3417 GCF_019175285.1 Sceloporus undulatus | reverse complement strand
GAGGAGGAGGAGGAGGAGAAGGAGGAGGAGGAGGAAGGGCTTACAGGAAGGGCCTGAGGAAGAGGAGGAAGGCTTAGAAGGAGGACCTGAGGAGGAGGAGGAGGAGGAGGAAGAGGAAGGCTTAGAGGAAGGTCCTGAGGAGGAGGAGGAGGAAGGACTTACAGGAAGGTGCAGCAGCAGCTAGGCCCTGGCAATCCCTGCGCATGCTGAGCAGGGGCCTCGAGGGGGATGTTGGTGGAGGACAGTAAACCAACAGATTCCCCAGACTTTCTCTAGTCTTTAAGCTGAGACATTCAGTGTGGTCCATCATACGGATAGGTATCCTGCTCAAGGCAAGATAGTCTTTATGGACCAAAGGCACTGCCTTTACATGTTCAGTGACAGAGAACCCGGCTGGTAAGGCCTGATCCCAGGTGGCTGAGCTATCATCATCCAGCCAGGTCTCCGTGAAACAAGCCAGGTCAGCCTTTTGGTTCAGGAGGAGATCATGGACTATCTGTGTTGTATTTTTGACTGACCTGACATTATACAAGAGCAGGGAAAGGTTCTGTGGTTGTTTTGGTATGCTCTCCAGCCCTTTTGGGATAGCAGGGTGGATGGAAGGGGAGAGAGATATCTGTCAGGGTCCTAATTGCAGCCCCTCTTGCAACACAAAAGGCAGTACTTTGAAAAAGGAACAGCTTTTATTGAAGAAGAAGATACATGTAATAGAAGTATCCTTTTGTCAGGAATTTAAGAAAGTATAAACATATCCCGTTTATAACCATATGAATCCACCCCACTTCATTTACCAATGAAACCAATTAATTGGATAGCCCTTTCCCGCACAGCGTTCTCCCGCCTTTTCTGTGCAGTGTCCTCCCATCCGAGATTCTGGCAGCTTTTCTTAAAGCAATTAAGCTCTCATGTGCCTTTTCTCAACCACTGAACCTGTGGCCTTGGACCACACAACTCAGCCACACAACAGTTTTCATTAACAT
>NW_024808226.1:1599-2337 GCF_019175285.1 Sceloporus undulatus | reverse complement strand
TATTAAAGCACATATTAAAACATATTATTTTAACCCACCATAAATCCCATTTATCTTAATTCTACTCTAAACCTAAACCTATAACCCTTATGGCATGAATCCCTAAATGAATAAATGCATGAATAAAGTGATTCATGACACATTGTGACTTCAGGCTGGTGCTCCTTACCTGAATGAGACTGGCCCATTGTGACTTCAGGCTGATGCTCCTTGGCTGCACCAATGCGATGGGACCATTTTGAATTTAGGCTAATGCTGCTTACCTGAAGGTTTGAGATGTGACCATTGGAACCTGAGACTGATGCTGCTTGCCTGAAACATTGAGACTGGCCCATTGTGATCTCAACCTGAGGTTCCTTGCCTGAAGAATTGAGACAGTACTATTGTGACTTCAGGGTGGTGCTCTTTACCTGAAGGATTGAGACGGGAGAATTGTCACTTCAGACTGGTGGTATGTCCCTGAAGGATTGAGACTGGCCCATTGCATGTCAGAACTAGTGTATAGGAGTTCTGTCACAAAGGGTAAAAATATTAGGGTTTGGTTATTAAAGTAGGAGTTGTAGTTCATAGTAGGTAGTGTAGAGTGATGGGTTATAGAAAGCACATCATGGAAAATGATAGAAGGGCAGATGGAGTGGCTTTTAGATGAAGGAGGGCATTAGGAGAGAGGGCTGGGGTTGCAG
Source organism: Sceloporus undulatus (assembly GCF_019175285.1). Taxonomy (NCBI): domain Eukaryota; kingdom Metazoa; phylum Chordata; class Lepidosauria; order Squamata; family Phrynosomatidae; genus Sceloporus; species Sceloporus undulatus. The sequence goes on along the minus strand of NW_024808226.1, from coordinate 1,654 downwards.
CTGGAGAATGGTTATCAAGGAGGAGTGAAGTTGGCTTGGGAACACTGCTCTTCAA
>NW_024808226.1:0-1499 GCF_019175285.1 Sceloporus undulatus | reverse complement strand
GGGGGGGGTTGAGTGGGTTAAGAAGGGAGCAAGTTCCTTTGGACTTCAGACTTTGCAAAAAGGTGTTAATGGATGTTTCTACCTGGATTCATCGATAAAGCTTGTTTTGTTTAAAACAAATTTTATGTTTTGAGCACAGGACTGACTCCAGAGCTCACCATTTGCAAAGTCTCACAGTTTTAACTCGAATGGAGACTCAGGAACAAGAAGAGTTTTTGGAGATCCCGGTGGTGGAGGAGCAGGTGCCTTCTTCAGAGGAACTAGGGCCAAGCCCAAGACTGGGCAACCTCGTGATGCTCACACCTCCCAGGCCACCACTGGAGGATTTGGGTTTCCAGCCCCAGACTGGAAACCCTAGAGAGACAGCTTGGGACCTGGCAGTGGGGGAGTCGCTGATAGCCGCCCCAGCAAAGAAGAACCCCAGGTAGACATTTATCCAATGGAGGAAGACATAAAGGAATTAAAGGACCTTATGAAGTGGATGGTGCCCAAGTTAAAGATGCACAGGAGGAAGACGTCAGAGGCGAACCGAGGGCAGCTGATGCTCCTTACCTGAAGCATTGAGACTGTCCCATTGTGATCTTTGGTTTCCAAATCCTTCACCATTTTAGTCGCCCTCCTTTGGACGTGCTCCAGTTTCTCAACTTCCTTTTTTAATTGTGGTGCTCACAATATTCCAGGTGACCAACGCATAATAGAGTGGCACTATGACTTCCCTTGATCTAGACACTATACATCTATTGATGCAGCCTAAAATCTCATTAGCCTTGTTTGCTGCTGCATCACACTGTTGACTCATGTTCAACTTGTGGTCTACCTGGGACTCCCAGATCCCTTTCACACATAGCTTCATTCAGCCAGGTGCCCCCCATCCTATATCTGTGCATTTCATTTTTCTGCCCTTCATGTAGTACCTTACATTTCTCTATGTTGAATTTCATTTTGTTAGCTTTGGCCCAGCTTTCTAGTCTATTCAGGTCCTTTTTAATTTTGATCCTGTCCTCTGGGGTATTAGCTACTCCTCCTAATTTGGTGTCATCTGCAAATTTGATAAGTATCCCCCCATTTCTGTCATCCAAGTCATTGATAAAGATGTTGAATAGCACTGGCCCCGGACAGAGCCCTGTGGGACCCCACTGTTCACTTCTCTCCAGGAAGAAAAGGAGTCATTGTTGAGCACTCTTTTGATTCGGCCTATCAACCAATTACAAGTCCATGTAACAGAATCCTTGTCTAGCCTGTTTCATGTTTTTGTTTTATATAATGTCCTTCCCTTTACCTGGACCTTCCTCAGCTCCCATTGGCTGCCTATCCCCCCCCTCCCCCAGTTGCCCTGAAAGCGAAAGGACCACCGGAAGGAAATGGGGGGAATTGCAGCACTGCATCATGGGAAATTTGCAACCGGGGGGTTTGCGGTGGTGAAACAGAGCAGAAGCAAAGCTACATTCCACACCAGACCAATTCGGAGTGGAATCAGAGTGAGCTTGGAAGTGATTTCT
>NW_024808225.1:0-3418 GCF_019175285.1 Sceloporus undulatus | reverse complement strand
CTGGAAAAGAGAAGGTTAAGAGGTGATATGATAGCTCTGTTTAAATATTAGAAGGGATGTCACATTGAGGAGGGAGCTAGCAATGGATGCGAGCTACAGGAAAAGAGATTCCACCTCAACATTAGGAGGAACTTCCTGACAATAAGGGCTGTTTGACAGTGGAACACACTCCTTCCTTGAAGTGCAGTCGAGTCGCCTTCCTTAGAGGTCTTTAAAGAGAGGCTGAATGGCCATCTGTCAGGGATGCTTTGATTGAAAGTTCCTGCATGGCAGAATGGGGTTGGACTGGATGGCCCTAGTGGTCTCTTCCAACTCTACAATTCTATGATTTTATGATTCTTGGTTTCCTCTGTAGTTTCTGTAAGGCAGGACAATCCTGTAAGCAATCAGTCATGGTCAATACCTGGCCAGTTTTAAACTAGCTTTTACAGAAATGTGTTCATGGTCATAATACTTAGGCACTGTGAAGGAATTAATTGTTAGACATCATCCTTTAGCCTTCAGAAGAGGACAATGTGTCCACCTCTAGCTAAGGACTGTGTAATCTAATAATGGGGACAGATGGGACCAGGAGAGGGCTCATCCAGACTGGTCATCTGGGCTGACTGTACCATTTCATGTTGCTTCTTGATGCTTCTTCTTGTTTCCACATGCAAACATTCTCCTGTCTGTCTGTCTGTCTGTCTATCTATCTATCTATCTATCTATCTATCTATCTATCTGCTTTAGTTGTTGTGGTGTGTCTTCAAGTCTTTTCTAACTTATGGTGACCCTAAGGTGAACCTATTCCAGGGTTTCCTGGGGCTGAGAGTGCATGATCCTGGCCAAGCAGGGATTTGAACCCAGGTCTCCAGAGTTGTAGTTCAACACTCAGACTACTGCACCATGCTGGCTCCTATGTATCTACTTAAAGGCAGCATTTCAGTTTATTTGTGGCATCTTACTTGTGTTATGGCTGTGTCTTTTCTGCCATCTTACTTGTGTTGTGGGTGTGTCTTTTCTAGTATGAAGCAAACCTTGCATGGGCATCTTCTGTTTCTCCCCCAGTGCATTCTTAATTTTTAAACATTTAAACATTTTCTTTAGAGATATATAGAGCATGTGTGTATCTGTACTTTCAAATCGCCCCATGAATTTCATAGGGTTTTCTTAGGCAAGGAATCCTCAGAGGTCATTTTACCAGTACCTTCCTCTGAAATAGAGCCTATATTACCTGGTATTCATTGGCAGTCTTCCATCGAAGTACTGACCAGGGCTGACCCTGCTTAGCTTCCAAGTTCAGAAAAAAATCTGGTACCTTTAGGGTATTTAGGCCAAGAGATATTGTGCTTAGGTGATAAACTATAACAACATGATTGCTTGTTTGTTTCCTAGTTTGTTCCTTTTACTCTCCCTCCAGTGGCCCAGTTTTCTCCAGTGTCTCTGTTCACACAAGGAGTGTGTGTGTGTATGTGTGCACTGTGATCTTGCTACCAGGAAACAAATAAAGGAATGGCACTGGTACAGTTAACAACTTTTGCATTATATAGCTAAGCAACAACAACACAAATCTCTAGTCCCTTAGCACAAACTCAGTAGATTCCTATACTTGATAAGACTCTATGGCGGGTCACAAGGTCTGGGGTGCCCATGCTCAAGAAGAGACAGAGGGAAGAGAGCCGGCAGTGTGGGCACGCAGAGGTTCAGCTCTTTAAGGGAGGTGTAGGCTAAGAGTGTAGGTCAAGAAAGCCAAGCAGAAGGATAAAAAGGGGAGGCGAGGAGAGAAATAGAGGCCAGAAGATGAAGCAAAGAGGGAGAAAAAGTTCACACAGAAGGAAGAAAACGCAGGGAGGAATAGAATGGAATGGCGGCTACAGCTATGAGGGAAGGATGTGAGATAGAAAGAGGTAATGTATGGATCAAACCTTGTTCAGAATGAGGACAAGAAATCAGAAGAAGACTAGAAAAGCCTGAGGGCAGGGAACCGTCCAATTAAAAAGATTGTATGTATAGCGCTGTGTAAATTTACAGCGCTTTATAAATAAAAGATAATAATAATAATAATAATAATATAAATGGGGAGTACAGCTATGAAAGAACTAGAAAAGACCCTAAAGAATAGGGTCAGGATAATACAAGCCATTGTTTTCCCTATTACCACGTTTGGATGCGAGAGCAGTCCAGTCCATAATTCTGCTACCTTTCTCTGTCTAAGCCAGGGGTCCCCAACCAGTGCTCTGAGGAGCCCTTAGGGCTCTGCGCGCATTTCCCAGGTGCTCCATGGCCACTCAGGGAAAATGAAAGAAATAAAAATTGAATGAAATTAAAGAATAAGAATATATTCTTATATATACTCCTAAACACCATTAACTTGTAAAATATAAGGTAAGCCTCTAAGGGGCTCCGCCATAGAAATAAAAGCTTCATGACTCAAAAAGCACAAATTAAGGAGCTTACCGCTTGGTATTTTAAATCAGCTCCAACCTCCTGGGCTGCAGCCAGGACACAGGATGGAGGTAGGGATTATCACACACTAAATCGTTGCTAAATTGCTGGCTGCCGTCAGCCCGGGTCCAAGCCACGCTCCACAAGCACTTTTTAGAAGTTGGAAAGCTTTCCGACTTCGAAAAAGTGCTGGCAGAGTACAGCTTGGACCCGGGTTGATGGAGGCCGGCGATTTGGTGGCGATTTAGTGTGCACCAATCCCCGTCTCCATCCCGCATCCCAGATGAAGCCAGGGAGGCTGGAGCCAAGCAATAAGTTCCTAACACAGGGCACAGAAGTAGGGTCAGTTCGCATTGGCCGATGCGTATTCCCATCATATCGCATCGTTCATTCACACCCGCGCTCTCTGAATACGCTTTGCCAATTCGTATTCGCGTCATATCGCATTGTTCTTCCTCACCTGGGCGGCCTTCCGAATCGAGGTTTTGCGCATCGGCCAATGCATATTCAAGCAAAGCGAGGCAAGTGCAGATTGGATAACCACACCAGCCCAATACAATGTGTATTGGCCAATGCGCATCGGCAGCCTTGCGCATGCTCTGTGGGGCTCTGAACGGGGCGCAACATTTTTAACTTCCGGGGTGAAGAATGAGGTCACTGTTTAGCACGGTATATCGTGAGAATTGCTGCCTTTAGCCACTTACGAAAGGGGTATGCACCATCTGTATGTGTGTGTGTGTGTGTATGCACACACATAAATACATACATACTTATATATGTACACATAGTGGTAAAGCCAAAAGTGTGATGCCTTTTTTTATGTGTACACACACATTTGTCTGTATGAGTGTTTATACACACACACACACACACACACACACACACACAGATATACACACACATATATATATAGTGGTACTGCCAAAAGTGTGAAGCCGTATTTATATGTGTACACACACAGCTGTCTGTGTGTGTGTATACATACATACATACA
>NW_024808224.1:0-3419 GCF_019175285.1 Sceloporus undulatus | reverse complement strand
ATAGGTTTTTAAAATAGAGGCTTGGAGTTTAGAAAAAATTAGAGCAAAGGAGTAAAAAGAGCATCATGACCCGTAAGAAGCTGGCACCAACAAAATTAGACATAATATACACAATTTAAGATAAGGATACATTGTTGATGTTCAAAAGCAAGGTTAGAAGGAAAGCTACTAAATTGCTAAAGGAGGGGGTAAGGAGTGATGATGCAGTTTTAATGTATGCATGTATTTCTGTTCTGAGTGTAAGAATTCTGTATGTTTAAACTGTAATTAGCCAATCAGGTGTATTGAAGAAGCTTCTTTGTCTTCAATAATATAAAAACAGCCATTTTGTCTTGTTCGGGATCTCAACTTTTTGGAACTTGAATTCCACTGAGTTCAATGTTTTTCTTTGTCGACAATTGGAAATAAATTTATGGATTTTCAATCTACTAGGTCCTCTTGTCAATCATTGCTATGCCAGGCCTAGATCTTTAAGTTTCCTGAAATTTCTGTCACAGAACATGGCCACATAGCCCGAAAAACCCACAAAAAACTATGGATGCTGGCCATGAAAGCCTTCGACTTTACAAATATTGACAGCTCCACAAATGCATACAACTCTATCAAGGTTGTGAGTCTTTCAGGATCTGGCTCTGCATTTGTGGAACAGTCTTCCTTTGCACCTCCAGCTGGAGGAGGATTTTACCCATTTTTGTAAAGAATTGAAGACCTTCCTCTTTGATTCATCAGATTAAGCTGCTGGGTTTGTGTAAGGTGGCCAAGATGAGTATCAACTGATGGGCATTTTGTTTTTAGTACATTAATATATTGTATTAGTATTTTAGTATATTATAGTGTTGTGTTTTATTGTTTTGTTGTTGATTATATGTGCCTGATGTTCTGCCCTAGTGAGGTCCAAATCTTTGCATTCAAACTTGCATGTGTCCTCATTAATTACAATGAAGCACCAGCAAACAATGAATAATGTTGTTCTTTTTGGCAAAAAATGAATGAAATTTCCAGGAACATTGATGTTTTTTGAAATAGTTGAACTCAGTCAAATTTCAAACAAATAGGTCCAGAGATTTTTGTGAAGCATGCACACGCATACATGTGATAAACAAGAAACCAATATTGGCTGGTGTCCTGTTCAGTATTAATGAAGTTGTCAGTTAGACTTATGACATCATACATTTTGCTATTATTATTTATAATTGTGGCACTCACCTTAAAAGCCAGGCAGCTACACCAGACCAAAGAGTTGGTGAGACTCCTTCAGCTGCTGTGACTGCTGGACTTTTTAAGGTGGGTTTTAAGGGATGGAATGGGGAATGGATTGTAGCTATGTCATTGTTGCTATGTCTCCCATGCAAGACCTCAGCCAGTTTTCCACATTCCTACTATCTATAGTAGAACATAAGTTGCAACATTATCATTGTTCAGCTGCTCAGGTAAAATTGTCAGGGAAGAGGCAGCTGAGTGAGGATTGCCATCATGCTCTATGTTCTGGCAATCCTTTCTTAGCTGCCCTTTTCTGTCACTGTTCTGACAGAGCCATGTAGTGGCAAGGGAGAGGATTGGAACTACTGTCCTGGCATATCTGGCAAAGGCAATCCTCCCTGAATTGTCCCTCTGACATTTCCATGTAATGGCTGAGGAAGGGCAGGACACAACCAAGCAAATATCCCTCTCACTGGCTATGTTCTGATTGCTTGTGCACAATCGTGCAGGTATCCTCTGGGACCTCTCACTGTTGTGCACGAGATACCAAAACATAGCTAGAAATTATGCATGGCTGCCCCCACCCTCCTCTGCCTATGATACGGATGGAAAGGGACAAAGTGAATCTAGCCTGGGGGGCTGTGAGTTGTCCTTGAGTCTATTCAAAGAGGAGTGGGAATAAGAAAGGACCTTCCAAAGGTTCTCTTTGTTGAGGTTTTGTTGTTTCTCCTCTATTCCCTGAAAGCTCCTTCTTGAATATCCATCACCAGAAGAAATGTAATTGCCAGCATCTCTTCTTTAATGTTAACTTGTAATATCTTTGAGATTAATTGAAAGATGTTGGTAGCACAAACTTTCATAGACTATATCTATTCATTAGAAAGCTTAGGCTACCAATTTCTTTCAGTCTCAGAGTGGCTACAAGTTCTATTTATATACTGATCCAGACTTAAAACTTTATCACATCACGGGCTCCAGGCAGGGATGAGAATGGAATGGAAGGGGCCAGGAACGAGTGTGGAATGAATGGGGGATGCATTTTACTGCACGCAAAGTCCCTCACTTGTTTCGTTCCGTTCCCCATCCATTCCAGAGGGCGATTTTTGAGAATTGTTCAAAACAGTTCTCAAAAATCTCCTCCTCTGGGGGCGGATTGGAACCGGAAGGGCAGGGAACGGAATGAGGGACTTCCTTGTGTGCAGTAAAATGCGTCCCCCACTTGTTCTGTTCCCTTCTAGACTCCTTTTGTCCCATTCTCGTACCTGCCTGGAGCCCTGTGCGATAGAGTTCTTAGAATTAATGCTAACTGTTTAGCAAACTGATTTTGTTAGCTCCATCACCCATTCATCCTTACGCTTACATGCCATCCATACAATGATCTTCATACAGCAAGCCAGACTGATAAAACCTAAAATTCCTAAAATTTGTCAATTTGATCAAAGAATGCTGAATGGGAAAGTCCCTGAAGAGATCCAGTGTTTAAATACAGAAATATAATGTTGCTTATGATGTTTAAGGAACATAATGAAAGGCTTATGAAGCAGAAAGAACAGGCTTTGGACTGAATCTTTAGATGCTAAGGAGCAAAGTAATTTTTGACTATCTTAATTCTGGCATTCTGGAATGGGCCTTAAAATTGCATTCAGACTGATTTCCAAGACTCTGTTTTTCTGATGGCAGATCCTGCTGGTAAAATGTTAAGGGAGAAAGTATGAATAGTTCCAAATGAATCTCATGCCAGTGGTGAGTGATCTAGTTGGGACATTGGGATAATTACCTACTGAGCTGGTTGGGAAAAAATAGGTGAAATCAGCCTCACAGAAGGATGGGGGGGGCCCTTTGGAAAGGCAAATGTTTGTGTTAAATCAGGTATACTGATGACAAAATGTGGTTGAAATGCAGAGCAGAAAACAGCAGGAAAGCAAAAGGCAGTAGGGAGAGGAGGGGAAGGGAGTGGAGGTAAATCTTCCATCAGAGAAGAAGCTTGCAGGAAATGGAAAACATCAAGCATTGTCTGGTCTTGCCAATCAGCCAGTAAAAAAGGCTGTCCAGAAGGAATGATTATAGCTTTAGAGCCGTGATTGTTCCTCCTTGCCTCTGAGTGTTCATTAGGAAGTATGCTACTATTCCTTTCTTTCCTTCAGCTCTAGAAGATGCTACTAGACTTTGTTAACTGATTGAGGAGGGAAAGGAGGGGGGACTGTTCTAAGGAGGAGAAA
>NW_024808223.1:0-3419 GCF_019175285.1 Sceloporus undulatus | reverse complement strand
CCCCCCCCCGTAGCCCCTCAAAGCGTAGGGAAAATGTAGGGCATGATGTAGGACAAATTGTAGGACGTTCAAGAAAAAATGGAGGACACGACCAATTAAACGCCAAAGAGAGATAAAGGGTATGATAAGTTTAATTTTTGAGGCCTGTAGGAAGCGTAGCTTAAGCAGAAGTAACAATAAACATAACGATAGTAGAAAGGGCGGGTGGGGTGGGATTAGAGGGATTAAGAATAACGAAAATAGAAATGTAATGCATAAGTGTTGTTGGACCCTTTTTAATCTGTATATAATTTAATAAAGTATAATCATCATCATCATAATAAAAAGCCAAAAACATTAATAAAAAACAATATAAATCCATGCTTCTCACACATGCTCAAAATGGAGGGCATTTGGACATTCTCCCTGGATAGAAATGTGGGATGTAGCTTTGTGTGTTGGACTAGGACTCTGGAGACCAGGGTTCAATTCCCTGCCTATTGAGTGACCTCAAGCTCAAGCAAAATTTTCAAATGTAGGACACACAAAAAGTGTCCTACATTTGAAAATTCTGTCCTATATTTTCCCTGGAGATCGCGGCAGGGAGCGAAGGCCAAGCGGCGAGGGAAAGCCTCCCCTCGTTCCTGGCCCCCGCTGGGACCAGGAAGGAGGGGAGGAGGCCGGCGGCAATGGAAGAAATATGGAGCTGCAAAGAGGCAAGCAGGCATGTGTTTGGAGCTGAAATGCAACATCACATAGGTAGAATCGGAGCAAAACTTAAACTCTTTTTATGCAAATACATAGGACAGTGCAGCCAGATGCAGCTTCTTCTCTCTAGCCACTGATCAGCCATAGGGATATGTCCAGGCTTGTTTTGGCTTCATATGAACGATTTGAGGGTAATATAAATCAGGATACTTTGCACCCCTACAATAAATGGGAACGAATGTTAAAAAAGGAATAAGGAAGCGATTCAGGAATCGCTTCAAGATAAGCCGCTTTAAAACCTAAGCGGGAACATGTCCTAAGAGAACCAAAACCAGCTCAGTATAAACACTGCATATCTGCTTGATTCCTTCTTCCCTGTCTTTTTCTGGAAATATAGCCAATAATGTTGAAATGTCTATTTCAATATTTGATCCCGATGTACAGATGACTCTCCTGGACCATCAACCACCTTGATGCTCTCTACACAGTGGAAAACAAAGAAGGAAATCAACTGCACTAATTCTCACTACAAAAAAACAAAGGTGCTTTACAGACCACCTAAAAGCAGCGGTCTGCCTGCGCTGCCGGTTGTTGCGTTCGGGAACTGCAGCAGCCAAACTGTGCGGTTCCCGGACACAACAGGAAAGAAGTGCCATTTTGGCACTCCTTTCTGTGCCCTGGAAGTGGTGCAGCAAGTGCCAAAGGGCGCACTCATGGCGTCACTTCTGCTGTGCGATGTCCAGACGCTATGCGTCTGAGATGTCAAGATGGCGGCGGCCATGTGGAACGGCCACCGCCATTTTGTACGGACTCAGTCCGTACTAGGATTAGGGACATCTAGAATAGACGCCACTTTCTAACCCTAACATGCCCCTTCCTAACCCTAACATGTACTTTCGGCACGTGTGTAACGCACCAAAGATAGCAGCAAAAGGCACAGAGGTTCTTTCAGCAGCTGAGAAGGGAGGCATTTGAAGTTAGACCTGAGTAAATTGCATGAAGGCTCAGAGGGGACGCTTATCGGATCTGCATAAGATACAGAACTGAAATGCATTGCTAAGGTCAGTGGAGATGGAATCATCACAAGAGGCTGGAAACCCAAGTGATTTAAAATTAAAAATATGATATTTGACAAGAGATAAATGGAAAAGCTTGCATTTAGGCAGCAAAATAATAAAATTCATGTGGCTTGCATGAACTTGCTTTGGCTTGACAGCAGTATGTGTTAACAGAACCTAGATGTCTTAGTGGACCTTAAGGTGAGTACAAACCAGTCTTGTAATGTGATTAATGAAAAAAACATAGCCATAATGCAGTTGTATGGTGCATAACGGAAGCACAGTATACAGCTGATAGGAAATCATTGATACATTTGGCTCTGCACTGTTTGGGTCACATTTAGAGTATAGCCATCCACCAAGGATTTTAGAGCTGGCTTTGAATCCCTGTTCAGTCATAGAAACCCATTGGGTGACTTTGGGCAGAACAGTCTCTCAGCTTCAGAGGATGGCAATGACAAGATGATTTGCCTTCAAAATCTGTAAGTCAGAAAGTATTTGAAGGCAATCACCACCAAAGGGATCTTGTAGGACCTTTGAGACTAATTGTGCAGAACTAATCATAGCATAAGCTTTTGTAGACTGGCTTGCATCTGAGGAAGTAGACCAAGTCTATGAAAGCGTATCCTGCAACTTCTTTCACTCAGCTAATCTTAAAGGTCAGTTACTCTCAAAAGAAGATCCCTTTGCAAAGTCGAAGGCTTTCATGGCTGGCATCCATAGTTTTTTGTGGGTTTTTCGGGCTATGTGGCCATGTTCTAGCAGAGTTTCTTTCTGACGTTTCGCCAGCATCAGACATTTCGTCAGACAAGTCTACATAGGGATCACCAAATGCAGTGTGCAAACAAGAATCAAGGAACACGAGAGACACTGCAGACTGGGCCAGCCAGAAAAATCAGCAGTAGCAGAACATGCCACAAACCATCCTGGGCATAAAATACTGTTTGAAAACACTGAAATTCTGGACCATACCAACCACGACCATGTCAGGAGGCACAGTAAAGCCACTGAGATCCACAAACCCTTGGACAATTTCAACAGGAAAGAGGAATCCCTAAAAGTAAACAAGGTTTGGCTACCAGTCCTGAAAGATAGCAAGATAAAGACAAATGCAAATGAGTAATCTCCCAGGGTCAGGGGTTTCCCAGCAGACAGTGAGCACTAATCAAGCAGACATTTGTCCTCTTGTGCAGACCCTCACACCCTGAGGACTGCCATTAGCAACCAACAATACTCATGATGCAAATCACTTCCGCCTTTCCAGATCACACAATATATATAGCCAAGTCCTTTCCAGGCAAACATTCTCTGAAGATGCCAGCCACAGATGCTTGCGAAACATCAGAAAGAAACTGTGCTAGAACATGGCCACATAGCCCCAAAACACACACAAAAAAACTAAAGATCCCTTTGCTTTATGAATGAATTCACTGTGTGTAATAAACATTTTTCAACTTTCTAATACTGTAAGCTTAACCTAATATTTTCTTCCAGGGACACATCAAGCCGCTCACCTGTGCCAAGGGGACTCTTCGTTCGAATGCCACTCAGATCTTGTGTATTCATGATGGCAATTTGAAAAGTTGGATATTCAGCTATATAATCATATATAAATTCACCTTCGTACATACGCCCATTCTTGAATGAAAGCTTACCCTAAAGAGAAAGAAAACC
>NW_024808222.1:0-3420 GCF_019175285.1 Sceloporus undulatus | reverse complement strand
TACTGTCATAACGCATAAACAGTAGGCTTCAGATGTCAGGAATATTGTGTCAGGCAAAGTGGTCTCTCTAGTCCTATGGCTGTTACTGGGTGGAGGAGCGCAACAAACAGTGGTGAGGTGAAAATCTGTGTTGAATTACTCCGTTTCAGATGCTAAAGTTAAGAGTTCAAAAACCTTGAAGAGGAAAGATTTTTTTTTAAAAAAAAAGCATTTTCCCAAAAGCCATTCTCTGCTAAGCTAGGGCACTTTTCCACCAAAAGAGATAACTTAGGAAACTATGTGAGCATATATTTAAGAACCAATGATTAAAACAACAAGCAAAGCAATGCTATTGGGAAGTGGGGATGGCATTGGGTCTGTTGCTTCTACAGCCATCCCAGTTTGCTGTAGTCAGAATGGGAAGTCTGGTAGGTTTTTTACACGGTTTTCCTTACTGGGTCTTCCATTTTTATATTTATCATGGCACTGAAACCAATGAAAGGAAATGTTAACCATGCCAGCTTTAGGCAGGCTTAGCCATGGGGCCCACTCCTGGGCTGTGTCAGGGCTGCTGTGAGGCTTTGGGCCATCCTCAGCGAGCTTCTTGGTGCAACCTGCACCCCTTTCATTGATGGGAACACTGTCAGCAGTAGATTGGTGTAACTGAGCTTTCCATGGACATACCGGAGGCCTCCCTAACAGGTATACTACCACATTGAAGGAGCTTCTCTCTGCCAATAGAAGGCCATTTCCACTTTGGCCTTCAGTGGGGTTTAGGATTACAGGATGGATGGGTCCATGGTGGGGGGGAGCTGTAATGAAAACAAAATGAGGAAATGTGGCTTGATCATGTCCCTCATTTTTCTTTGTCATTCCTCACTTTTATAACAGCCCATAGCTCCTAAACTTTCTGACATACAGATCCTTCACTGAAACATGCTAATGGAAAATTTACAAATTCCTCAAATTCGTTTAACTGCTGATAGTTGGTTTTCTTCCATAAAAAAAACCACTTTAATTTTTAATAATCCTATTGTTTTCTTCTTTGCAATTTTTCTAAGGTCTTTCAGGATTGCCTGGATTAAATGGTCTCAATGGACTGCAGGGTCAAAAAGGCCTGACAGGCCCTCCAGGTAAAGTATCAAAATGATCACATTACAAGGGTTGTTTTTTTAAAAAACAAACAAACTGAAATTAAATATGAAAGGATGGGTTTAGTAGTTAGGTTTGTTGAAAACCATAGCTTAATCATATTGCACTTGACTGGCATTAATTTTTCCAATGTATAATAGATGTCAGATTTAACAAATACATAAAGTTTGGGTTATCATTAATTTTAATGTGTTGAAAACTACCCAGAATATTCAAATTAGTGGGTTGTTTTTAAAAGGACTTTCCATAGGTTATAATAATCATGTAGCAGAAAAATTACTATAAATTACTACTATGAATGGGTTGAAAGCTATATTATTGAAATGCTATCCTTTTTGGTTACTCTTTACTTTTTGTATCTTGGATGGTATCCCCCCAAGTTTGATTTGAAATATGTATTGGGAAAAAAAATGGAATGATTCTAATGCTTAAGTAAACATATATATGTACACAAATATCTAATAAAGATAATTCGCAACGAAAAATTACTATAAAACCAAAAATTACTATTAAACTATTAGCTGTATTTCAAATGGACAAACCTGATACAAAAATGCAATAATTTCTGATAGCAATGTTGCGTGCATATATATATATATATATATATATACACACACACACACACACACAAACACACACACACACAATATAATATTGTATAAATTTCCTCGAAGCCTTATATAGTTTTCATTTTGTTTTTTGAAATACCCCATTTTGGCAGATGCACCTTTTGGGTATTTTGAAGGATTTATTGACTTGCCATGCTCTTTTGGTAGAACAGAGGACTGATGCCTAAAGAGCTCCTTGACTGGGTGGACAATCCTTTGGCTCCTAGGGAAAGCTAATTAATTTCTGGGAGGATCTTTTATGATGACTTGGGTATTACATCATTTTGTGGGAGAAGCATTTGAAACACTAAATTTTTCAAAAATGTTTATGGTTTCAAAAAGAATTGCAGACCTGAAACAGCTATTCATGCACAATAAACTCTTCCAGAAATATTTGAGAAATGTTTGTTGGGCTCACTTTAAAGAAAGAGTTTGTGTTGTTCATTTTGAATTGTCATTTTGCATTTCACTTTTTTCCATGAATGTTAAGAGCTTCATGATGATCAGTTATTCCCTTACAAAGGTTTAAATGAAATGGGGCCTCCAGGACGCACAGGAGAACCAGGACCAAAAGGCAACAGAGGAGAACCTGGACTACCAGGAATTTCCCGCCTGGGTCCCCCTGGAGACATGGGCTTCTTAGGTCCTCCCGGTAAGAAACAATTTTCTCCATAGTTAAAAAAAGTAGGGAAGTCTTCATTATTCTGCAACCCAGTTAATGGGAAGGAGTCCCCCCCCCCACTTTGTAATGACATTACATAAACCATAGTCTTTTGGTTTCTGGGATGCTCATTCAGCCACATTCCCAATGACAATCATTAAGACAAAGGGATGTGCTACATGGAAAAGAACCAAGTTATCTGTGGCACATATAGCATTAGGGAAAAGGAAAGGTACAGAAACATAGTTGAGTTGGAGGTCTAAATCTAGTAGCATTTCACATTGGTCATTATTAAGCATTGTTAAATCTTCAGTCTTCTACTTACAGGTATGCCAGGTGTGACTGGATCTGCAGGCCTCATGGGCCCACCTTCTGAAAGCATACTTCCTGGACCTCCAGGAGACCAAGGACCTTCTGGGTTAGATGGCATTAGAGGTATTAAAACATCAGCAACAACATGATTTCAACAATTAATAAATCTAAAGTCACGATATTTAAATAGGTTGTTCTCTTCCAGAAATACCCTTGTGGTGCTGTGGTCTTTTTATTTTAGCCTGGAAGTTTGGAGAGTAACATGGCCTCAAAGCAAATAACCCGTATGATGGTTTTATTCTGCAAGATGACAGGAGAAAAGTGCCCATAATACAATGATTATATACATTATACTATCCTTCATCTTCTGCTAAGACAGATACAAGGAATTTAGTAGTGAAGAATATGGTTTGTGTGTAAAAAATGTTTTAAAAATCTCAGGTTCATTTCTCAGCACATCTACTAAAACTAGGAAAAAAACCTTATCAGAAATCCCAGAGCTGCTGCCAATCATTATAAAGTTAGATGGAACAATGATCTAACAGAGTATAAGTTTGAAGTCAAAGGCTTTCATGGCCAGCATCCATAGTTTTTGTGGGTTTTTCGGGCTATGTGGCCATGTTCTGCAGAGTATAAGTTTGCCTTCTATTTCCTGCGATAAACTCAGATGTTTTGCTTCTTATCTACTTGCTCAGCAAAGAGGAATTT
>NW_024808221.1:0-3420 GCF_019175285.1 Sceloporus undulatus | reverse complement strand
GCATGGAGCATGACAAAGGACAGCCTCACTCCTGAAGCAGGCTCCTTCCTTCTGCCTTCATTGTATGCTTCGCAATAGTGCAAAAAAGTAGTTTCTGGGAGCAATGAGTTGGTGGAAGAAAAGTGTTCCTTTTCAGTGTTGTGAGATGTTTGCTGGGGAAGTTACTATTGTTATGCTGGTGGACATACTGGCACACAGAAATATACATGCACAGACACACACAGACAGACCTACTAGGAGTCCTAGTAGACCACAAGTTCAACGTGAGCCAAGAGGGTGATGCAGCAGCCAAAAAGGCCAATGCGATTCTAACATGAATCAATAGCAGTATAGTGTCTAGATCAAGAAAAGTAATAGAATTATAGAACTGGAAGAGGCCACAAGTGCAATCCAGTCCAAGCCCATGCCATGCAGGAACTCACAATCAAAGCATCCCCGACAGATGGCTATCCAGCCTCTGTTTAAAGACCTCCAAAGAAGGAGACTGCATCACTCTCCAAGGAAGTGTTAGGTTCCTCCTAATGTTGAGCTGGAATCTCTTTTCCTTTAGTTTGCATCCATTGCTCTGGGTCCTATTCTCCGGAGCAGCAGAAAACAAGCTTGCTCCATCGTCAATATGACATTCCTTCAAATATTTAAACAGGACTATCATATTGCCTCTTAACGTTCTCTTCTCCATCCTAAACATCCATAGCTCCCTAAGTCGTTCCTCATAGGACATGGTTTCCAGGCCCTTCACCATTTTGGTTGCCCTCTTTGGACATGCTCCAGTTTCTCAACATCCTTTCTGAAGTGTGGTACCCAGAACTGGACACAATATTCCAGGTGGGGCCTGACCAGAGCAGAATAGAATGATACTATGTCTTCCCTTGATCTAGACAATATGCTTGTACAGTGTGCCCTCCCCTAACGTGGGGATCCATTCCTTTTAGTTCTTCTGGGGCTTGCAATGGGATCTTCCAGCGCGGCTTTTAGCATATGCTGAAAGCTGCATATGGCACGCCTACGTAAAACACGGGCATGCAGTATTGATGCAGCCTAGAATCATATTTCTCAAGCATAGTTTTCCACATAGGGCATAGTTTCCAGGTCCTTCAATACATATTAAATCAATACATATCAAATTAATAAATCAATTCATATCCATCAATTCATAGCAATACAGTTGGCCCCTTGTATCCACAGATTGATTTGATCCATGGATTCAAGCATCCATGGCTTGAAAATATTCAAAAAAGTAGAAATTCCCAATAGCAAACCTTGATTTTCCATCTTGTACTAGAGTTGCCATTTTCCTTTTCCGTTATATTTAATGGGACTTGAGCATCCATAGATTTTGTTATCCTGGAGGGGTCATGGAACCAAACACCAGGATATACCTCACTTGGAATATTTTGTCCAGTTCTGAGCACCATAATTCAAAAAGGATATGGACAAGCTGGAGCATGTGCAGAGGAGGGCAACCAAAAAGGTGAACCACCAAGCTCTGTGAGGAGAGACTTTGGGAGCTGGATATGTTTAGCCTCGAGAAGAGCAGGTTAAGAAGTGGTGTGATAGCCCTGTTCAGATATTTGAAAGGGTGCCATTGTAAGGTTGGAGCAATGTTGTTTTCTGCTGTCCCAGAGAATAGGACACGGAGCAATGGATGCAAGCTCCAGGAAAAGAGATTCCACCTAAACATTGGGAGGAACTTCCTGACAGTGAGAACTGCTCCACAGTGGAAGACACTGGTCCCTCGGAGAGTGGTGGAGTCTCCTTCTTTGGAGGTCTTTAAACAGAGGTTGGATGGCCATCTGTTGGGGGTGCTTTGATTCTGTGGGAGGCTGTCCTCTGAGGTTGAGAGAGTGTGACTTCTCCAAGGTCATCCCATGGGTTATTCGAAACTTGGTCTCCTCAGTCCTCGTCCAACACTCAGACCATCATACCATGCTGGGTAAGGTGGGAATGCACACACACTTTTCTATTCATGTTGGCCTCATTTTCTGCACTGGTGGTGCAGAATGGGTTTTCCATTTTCTCCCAGTTTGAGATGTCTTCTTCTCTCCTTACCAGTATCCCGACCTCAGAGTTCCCCAGAGGATCTCAAAGCGCTGACTGGGACCGTGAACTGGTTGAACGAAACCTTCAGAGATCTTCAACTGAAGGCGATGCAGCATTCCTTGAAAAGGGGAGTTCCTGGACCACATCTGGTGCTTGCAGGATATACAGACTCTCGGTGGAGGGGAACAGCTGCCGCCTCCCATGTGGAGCGCCTGAGTGACCAGTTGACCGAAGTGGGAGGCGAGGTGGGCAGCATGACCTGTCCTATGACCTGGGCATCCACCACACCCGTATCCAGGACCTGCAGGTCTTGATCAGCAATGCCACTGGGGATGTGCAGCAGATGCACCTGGTCCACATTGCCATAGAGCAGCAGC
The DNA here is from genome assembly GCF_019175285.1 of Sceloporus undulatus. NCBI lineage: Eukaryota > Metazoa > Chordata > Lepidosauria > Squamata > Phrynosomatidae > Sceloporus > Sceloporus undulatus. Next base: position 1,003 of record NW_024808221.1, on the reverse strand, counting down.
TGAAGCATGAGTTGGCCATCTTAAACAATGTCACCGAAAACCTGACGCTCAAAGACTGGGAGCACTCTGTCACCTTGAGTAATAGGAGGGATGGGGATGCAGCGAAACTCTAGGGCAGTGATTCCCAAACTTTGCTCCTCCAGATGTTTTGAACTTCAGCTCCCAACATTCCTGACTTCTGGCCAAGTAAGTTGAGGCTTCTGGGAGTTGAAGTCCAAAATATCAGGAGGATTAAGTTTTGGGGATCATTGCTTTAGAGTCATCATCATACAGGTTGGGTCTCCCTTATCTGATATGCTTGGGACCAGAAGTGTTTTGGGTTTTGGATCCCCCCCCCCACAAGTGTTTGGAATATCTTTATATACTTTAGCCGCCTTGAGTCCCTATATCAGGGGGATGGTGGGGTATAAATAAATAAAATACAAATAATAATAATGACAACTTATCTTGCAGATGGAATCCATGTCTAAACATGAAATTCATTAATGTTCCATGAGCCAGTATGGTGGATTGGTTTGAGCGCTGGACTATGCCTTTGGAGACCATGGTTTGAACCCAGGGTTGGCCGTGGAAAGCCCCACTGTGTGCCCTTGGCAAGTCACACTCTCTCAGCCTCAGAGGAGGGCAATTGCAACCTCCCTCTGAAGAAATTTGTCAGGAAAACCTGTGGTAGTTTGTGTTAGGGTCACCATAAGTTGGAAACAGCTTGAAGACACACAACAACAGCAAAAACGACAATGTACACTTTATACACATAGCCTGAAGGTAAATTTATACATAAATTTTTTAACAATGTTGTGCATGAAACAAAGTTTGTGTACGCTGAACCATCAGAAAGCAAAGGTGTCACTATCTCAGCCACCCGTGTGGATGATTTTGGATGTTAGAATATTTCAAATTTTGGAATTCCAGATAAGGGAGACCCAAACTGTATCCCTGAGGAGGAGGGGGAGGGGGAGAAAAAAGAAGGGAAAGGAGAAAGAAGAAAAGGAGAAGAAAGAAG
>NW_024808220.1:0-3420 GCF_019175285.1 Sceloporus undulatus | reverse complement strand
GAAAAGCAGAGCAGGTTACCTGCTATAAGGGAAGGCTGCAGAGGGTGGAAAGCCAAACACATTACAGCACTGGGGATCTCCACCACTAGATCTGGATGTTTGGGGTTCAGAGCTCTTCGGTCAAGATTCCAAGTGCAGATGTAGGATTTTTCTGCACTCCAGTCTCCATCATCCAGTCTAGAATGAAAAAGGAAAATCAGGCAGGTGCCACCTAGAGACTATGTTCAGCATGCCCCAACCATTTATGAGAGAGCATGCTTAGGATAACCCCTTTAACACACCAATATTTCCAGTTGTCACTGACTTCCAGAAAACATTTTAATTTAACGTTGTCTGGAGGGACAGCTCAGGCTGATGTACCCTCAAGAAGGCTTATGTTGAAGAATTTAACAACTAAAGAGGTTCCGAATGAGACAGGTGGCCCCATAGATTGCCAGACCCCAAGTCATTTAGGGCTTAAACTATTAAAATCAACATCCTGAATTGGGCCTGGAAAAAAAAAAACTAGCAGGTTTTTCAAGGTTGAAATAATATGATTTAGATGCACTATTTTTGCTGATTACTCTTTTGCTATGTTTACTGGTTACACTTTTTTAAAATGTGAGGACCACCCAGGATTAAAATCTTTAGTAAAATAAACTACAGCTTATTCAGAAGCAGAAAAGAGGATATTCCCTACTCTTGTTGCCAACTCACCTGCCATATGAGCAAGCAATGACCGCCCCAGTGGCATTCCAGGACACACTGGTCACCTGCAGTTTGCGTTCTTGAGCTTCGGGGTATGATAAACTGTGCAAGCAAGTGACCTGCAAGACAGAGAAACACAGAGGTTATACTACAGAGAGAAGGAAGAATATAGCTGCAGCTGAAGGGAAGAAGGAAAATGCCTTGTGGAGCTATGACTTAAAGTCACTGGAAAGCAAGAGTCACCAACATACTCTCAAACATTAGAGTCCAGATATATGTGATTCCCTTGGATTGCCAAGTCATCAATGGAGTCAGTTCAAAAATGGAAGGGTCCCTATTTGGGACTCAGCACAGCAGCAAAGGATGGTCTCCTCTCCAAAATCTATTTTTCTTAATAGAAAGAGACCCCAGAAATTAGCAGGGAAAGGCAGGTGTTTTACTCTCAATCCACAATATTTACTCATTGAGCATTTATTGTTGCTATATGTCTTCACGTTGACTCCAACTTAGGGCAACCTTATCATAGTCTTCTCTTGCCAAGATTTATTCAGAGGAGGTTTGTCATTGCCTTCCTCTTGGGCTGAGAAAGCGTGTGACTTTCCCAAGGGTTATCATCCAGTGGGTTTCTGTGGCTGAATGGGAATTCAAGGCCTGGTCTCCCAGTCATAATCCAACACTCAGACCACTAGACCAGACTGGCTCTGTCACTGAGCATTAATAAACACGATTCAGGCTCCCGCAAGGGCCAGTGGCTTACCGTTTCGTTCTGATCTACCCAGTTCACCTCAAAGCCATCGAAGGCATGGCTCTTCCAGTTTTTGTCAAGCTCCCTGATCACCAGCTCTTCCACCCGCTGCAGGAAGGCGCGCAGGCCGCTGTAATCGACCAGCCCTGAGGAGGAAAGACCCGGCTGTAGCGGAGCCTCCGCGTCGCCTGTGTCTGTCTGGACCCCCGCGTCCTGGCAGCCATGGGACTGGGTTACGGCTTCCGCTGTGGAGATCACCCCAGTTTGGGTGCTCCTCTGTTGAGAAAAAGAAAGAAAAAGCGGGGCTTGTCAGTTCAAACAAGAATTCAAGAAGGAGCCTGTCTGAGACATTCAGCGCAGATTCAGAACTCACTGCATGCACCAGTTCCATCATAACCGCCTTCATTTAGTCAAACCAGATTCAGCTCAGATTCTGGAACTGACAGAATACCAGACAGCCATTCATCTACTGTGCCTTTACACAGCATGCGGGGTGGCAGTTTTCTGCCCCATGGCCCTCTGGGGACTGCCAGACTGGACAATGATATGTATTTTAAGCATTTATGCTGCATCCACACTGCAGAAACAATCCAGTTTGACACCACTTTAACTGCCCGATCTCAATGCTAGGGCATCCTGGGAACTGTAGTTTATTGTGGCACCGGGGCTCTCTGACAGAGAAGGCGAGATGTCTCACAAAACTACAGTCCCCAGAATCTCTGTCAGAGAGCTCTGGCCCCACAACAAACTACAACTCCCAGGATCCCCTAGCATCCAGGCAATGCCGTTAAAGCGGTCTCAAACCGGATTATTTCTGCAGTCTGATTCGCACCTTATATCTTTTTAGCACAGTGTTTCCCAAACTTTGGTCCTCCAATGATGCGTTTTGGATTTCAGCTCCCAGAAGCCCTTGCAATTTGGCCAAGGATAAGGAATCCTGGGAAACGCTGCTTTAGTATATTCGGTCATCTGCACTGCCTAAAGAGTCTTAAATTGTAGATTGTATCTGTGATGCGCCAAACAATGTCCATGGCTGGCGTTATATCAAGGACAAGAGCCACCACAAGAGGCTCTTTGGGGCTGTTCCCTTTGGACTACAACTCCCAGAATCCTCACCTCCTGGCAGCGGGCGCCCTGGTTCCTCCTCCAGACCGACTCGACGTGGACCCCGTGGGCCGCAGAGTCCCCAAACATGGCACGAAACAGGCTTCAAAAGCGAGGGGCCCTGGACTAGGCCTCGCCGTTGCCATAGCAACCAGGGACTATCCGCTTCCGGGTTGCGTCACAGCAGAGCGACGCCGCAGCGGCCATTTTGTCTAAGGGCGCGCGCTTGGAACTGGCATTCCCTCAGCTCTAGGGCTCTAGGCTATTCCCAGCCCTCTGGCCCGCCTCCAGATAGCTTGGACTTCAGCTCCCATCATTCCTCACCGTTGGCCAAGCTGGCTGGGGCTTCTGGGAGCTGAAGTCCAAAAGGGCCAAAGTTTGAGAATCAATACAACATTATTATTACGGCATACGGCCAGCACAGAATAATAAAAAGATTACAGAAATTGCATTGCATTGGAATACCTTTATAGGACCAACCAAAATACACAAAAGCTTCTCCACAATATGAATTTTAAAGAAATAAATAACTAATTAAGAACTTTGTCTGATAAAGAAGCCAGAGTTATGTGCACTTTGTGGGTTTTTTGGTTAGCCAACCTTGGTTTGAACTTCGGACTGTGTGACCTTAAGAGACTAGGGTTCGAATCCTGGTTCGGCCATGGTAAAAACCCACTGGGTGACCTTAGTAGTCACACTCTCTCAGCCTCAGAGGCTAGCCAAATTAAGACGCTTGCCAAGGATAGGTTCGACTTGAAGGCACACGACGGCGAAGTTGTTTCTGTGTCACAACTATTGCCATGAATGTCTTCAGGGGATTACAATTTATGATGGGAATTAACGATTTATGGCTAACGTTAGTACAAAACTGTGTGTGCAATATT
>NW_024808219.1:0-3421 GCF_019175285.1 Sceloporus undulatus | reverse complement strand
ATGTTCAAACATTGCTTTCCCCAGGACTGCCCCACTGACTCTTCCCATTATTTCCACTGAACTGACATTGATAGCTCTCAACGCATATTACCTCTGCTTCACATCTGCTCATTACCCAACTCCAGGAAGATAAACATCCCTTCCACCAAGCAATACAAAGGTATGACACATCCCATCATCCAGTAATACAGACAAAGCATGGCAGGAACTTTGAGGGACTCAGATCCTGAGGTATATATGCTAAAACTATATCCCAAATGATATATTTTCCTGTAGAAGATTTGCTCCAGCCCCTTGTGCAGTATCTCTTTAAGCAGTCACATAGTTAACCCTATTTATATAATTAATATATTTTGTTTCTGAACTCCCAGATGTTTAATAGCTCCAGCCTAGAAACTGAAGATTTTGAAAGTAGTGTGTCAGAACTGGTGAATAAGAATAAGCAATGGGCTTGCCAATTTTGGCAATCGGGTGTTGTATGTGGATGGGGGAATAATAATTTCCCCCCTCTTGCTATGGCTACAAATTCACATTTACAGTTTTTCCTAACAGTGATGCTTATTGTGTTCCTAAAGATTCAGGAAAAGGGCCTGTATGGGAAGATCTACATCGTTTTTGTAACATTTTCTAAGCATTAGCTTGTACTTAAAGTTCCTATCCTAGAAATGAGATAACTAATTACATATATTTTTATATTGTTAAACACATTTATCCATTACACTCCCTTACATATTCAACAGACAATTAAAATCAGGAACCACAAAGCATGGTATAGAATGTGTGCATATTCAGTATTGTGTAACAGTTATGACATGGAGTATAGCAGGATTAGATCGTGTGCACATGATTTCTCAATTGTCTCTATTTTTGTTTTCAGAGAGAAGGAACTGCAGTGGCAAATTCTGAACAGAAGAGTGCATGAGTTAGCTGTTACAGATTGTCTCCTTTGCCTGAAATGCTTTGGACAAGAAGTGGTTTGGGATTTAGGTTTTTATTTATTTATTGGATTTTTGAATACTTGCATATACATAATGAGATATCTTGGAGATGAGGCCCAAGTCTAAACATGAAGTTTATTTATGTTTCAAATACACCTTATCAATATAACAGGAAGGTAATTTCATATATAATATTTTTAATAATTTTGTGCATGAAACAAAGTTTATGTACACTAAAACTTCAGAAAGCAAAGGTGTCACTACCTCAGCCACCCATGTGAACAATTTTGAAGTATTTCAGATTTCAGACTCCCAGAAAAGGGATACTCAGCCTGTCGCTGACAACCTGTAGCCACTGGCAAACATCAGATAATTGGATGGAGGAATTGACCTCTTAAGAAAAATATCTCTTTATCCATTGTTTGATGTTTCAGAATGTAAAGTCATATATACATAACTGGAAGGTGGGTATTACCTCCATATAAATTTATATTGGGTTGCACCCCCGTTGTTTCCATGGCTGTGATAGTATTCATATTGTGCTTGAGTAATTGGGCATGGTGTTGTGATTTGAGTGTTGGACTACGACTCTGGAGACCAGTCACATGCTTTCAGTCTCAGGGGAAGGCAATGGCAAACCTCCTCTGAATAAATCTTGCCAGGAAAACCCCATGATAGGGTCGCCATAAGTCAGAAAGGACTTGAAGGCACAAAACAGCAGCAGCAACAACAATTGAGTACTCCGTTGAAGACTCTTGTGTAATTCAGTAAACCCAATAGAATTTACTTTTGGGTGAATTTATATACCATTTTCACTGGGAAAGACCTTTGTTTGCCTTTTAGTGCTATGGCAGCCCAATCCCTAATAGCAGAGGCTTGCCTTTTTAAAAATAAACAACTTGGTCCAAATAGTAATTGCTGCCATAATTTTTTGCATATCACTGTTTTATTTTGTGGTGAACAAATATGTTTTAAGTTACCCTTTGATTAATTAGGGAAGTTTGCATTTTGGGGGGAAGTTTGAGAGGAGATTTTTTTAACGACTTGGACCAAGTCCTGTGCTACATCTTACAACCAAGTGACATCAGCAGAAAGCATCCCACACGTTAATCTTTAAAAGTGTACTTCCTTCCTTCCTTCCAGAATATAATAGTTCTGGTGGGCTGTCATTTACAAGAAACAAATAGTTGTTCCCTTCAGACTGCAATCAGAGAGGTTCCATGTTCGTACTGCTGCTTTAAATGTCAGAGTTGGCTTGCAACACCACTTGTGTAAAAAAGGATATGTCCAAATAAATAATCAGCTTTCTTCTCTTCCACAAACAGATGGCTTATCTGTGGCCTAGAAGCCCTGTGCTTGGAGTCCAGCACATAAATCTATGTTTGATTAAAGAGTCACTAACCAGTGGCCTTGACTTATCTGAAAGAGCATTCATTGAACAAACTAACAAGGTAAATAATGCCAGTTAAGTGTCTGTCCTCCACTGACCAAACAAAGTCATGCTGCCAACATTTTCCTATTTTTTAACAGACCCTCTTTACTTCCGTGTGTTAACCTAGAGGGGTCTGCTCTCTGTTTTGCTACAGCAGAAGAAATTGCAATGAATCAATTGCAGTATAGTAATTGTGTGGTACTAATATTCCTGGGGGCGGGGGGAATACCTTTAACCAAGAATTTATATCTTATATACACTCAAAGCAGTTTAAAACAGTAGTAATCTTCCCATATCAAATGTTTGCCTAATCTGAACATCAAGAGGATAAATAGAAGTATTCTTGGTGACTGTCCTAAAATTGTGTAACTTCTGACTTTCGATAAGTAGAGGTTAGGCCAAATCCTTTTCCAACATTGCTAGAAGATGTCTAAGGGCTGACTTTTAATCACTTTTGTATAAAGGATACAAGATTTCATTTTCTTTAATGTTATGTGTCATTGTTATGCCAAAGAAATAAGAAACCTAGGAAAAATAAATGAGAGATTTTAAAAAAAATGTTCAGCGATTGAATGAATTTAAAATACAGTAGACCAGTAGCTTTAATCACTTCATTAGATAAATTATTCAAAGTCATAGCCTTTTTAATTGTAAACCTGGGTGTGGGGGGCTGTCAAATTAACAATTTGTTAGCCGCTCTGTGAGCATTTCTGAAGAGCAGGGTATAAATACAATAAATAAAAATAAATAAAAAATAAACATTCAGTTCCCACCATTTTAGGGTGAGATTCACAAAGTTCCATGGTAGACATGCTAACATTTCTCCACATATATGGGGAATGTTGACATTACCTTACTTATCCTTCTATGGCATTGTTAGGTTCTAGACCAGTCATGAGAGGCATGACAGGCTGAAGAGGCATCTCAGAACCTTGGAGAATGAATAGAAGTATCACTCAAAACAATTTGGATCTAAAATGCTTGGGGTGCATAAAGTATGGCTCTCCAGAGGTTGCTTAACTGCTGCTCCCAGCATTCCTTGCCATTAGCT
>NW_024808218.1:0-3421 GCF_019175285.1 Sceloporus undulatus | reverse complement strand
ACAGGATCTGGTGCCTTTGGGGTATTTAGGCCCTAGGGGAGTAAAAAGAAATTCTCAGGTCTGAATTTCTTGCATTTTTCCAATTTCACTTGCCATCCTGCCCGTGGCTTTCAGCATAGGCTGAAGCTGCCTGGGAAATGGGTATGCACCCTTTGCCACGTGACAAGCACAAGCCCCATTATAACCAATGGAGCTTGTGAATGGCCATGGGGCGCACACGTGGCCATGGGGCACAGAGCGCACATGCAGCCGTGTAGCGAGCATGAGCCCCATTGGATATAATGGAGCTCAAGCTTACGCAATATGTGCTTTACGCGGGGGGGGTCCCACTGTACAGATTTTTACAACATTTTCCATGTATTTCGTCCCATTAACTAAAGTGTAATTTTTCAATTTCACTTATGTTTAATCATGCACAACTTTAAAATGTATATACAATTCTGTGCATACAAGACATACTGCAAACCTTGCAGATGTACAAATTTGTGAAACAACATATGTTTTATCTTGCAACCTTGGAAACAGAAGATGTGAGAAGTACCACCCTGTCACTGTGGTGGCTGAGCAGCTTCAGACATTCTTATAAGAACCAAATTATCTGGACTCATTTCAGTCTGGTTTTAATCCATGGTATGGAACTGCATCAGCCTTGGTTGCTCTGACTGACAGCCTACTCCAGGGGAAAGATAGGGGGAGTGCTACCTTGTTGATCTTCCTTGAACACTCGTTAGCTTTTGATATCATTGATCATGATATCCTACTGGACCAGCCATGGCAGATGGGGGGGGAAGAGACACTATACTGCAGAGGTTGAGCACCTATCTGCAAGGTTGGTGCCAGAAAAAGACATTGTGGGACTCCTACTCAGCCACATGATCACTATGCTGTGGGATGTCAAAAGGTTCCATCTTTTCTTCCAAGCTGTGCAAGGTCTATATGAGGCTGCTGAGGGAGGAAATTAGGACTTTGGGGGCTAGGTGCCATCAATAGGTTGATGACACTGAGCTCTACTTCTCCTTGTCATCTCAGTCGGCTAGGGCTGTGAAGGTGCCGGAACAATGCCTGGAAGCTGCAATGGGCTGGGTGAGGGCCAATAAACTGAAACTGAATCCTGGTAAGACAGAAATTCTGTGTGGTGGTTCTCAGGTCCAGGAACCATCCCTGGATGACACTGTACTCGTCTGAAGGAGCAAGTGCATAATCTGGGAGTACTACTAGACCCATCTTTGTCACTGGAGGCCCAGACAGACTCCATGGCATGGAGTGACTGGGGTCAGCTTTGATTGGTCCACCAGCTATGGTCTTTCCTGGACAGTGTTAACTTAGCCATAGTAATCCATCTACTGGCAACTTCCCAATTAGACTTCTGCAATGCATTTTATGTGGGGTTGTCCTTTAACACAACTCAGGCGGGGTACATACCTCTGCTTTGCGGCGCTCTGCCGCCGCCGCCAGTAGGTCCGCGAGGGAGCCGGAGCCTTCACACGGCCAGTAGGTCCGCGAGGGAGCCGGAGCCTTCACTCCCGCGCGGACCGAAAAATGGAGCTTCTTTTTAAGTCGCGTTTCCGACGTAGCGAGGCGCCAGGGGCGCACTCACTACGTCACAACGCCCACGACGCGTACGGACGCTCAGCGTCCGATACGTAAAGATGGCGGCGCCCGTATGAACAGGGCGCTGCCATCTTGTACGTATTCAATCCGTACTAGGGTTAGGGGGGTGCGGAAGCACCGCCCCTTCCTAACCCTAGTACGTATTGATGACGTACTATTTGGCGGTCTGTAAACCGCCTCAGAAACTGCAGTTAATGCAAAATTCAGAAGCTAGAGTGCTTGCTAGAACTCCACAGAGATAACACATAAGACCATTTCTGAAGGAACTGTACTGGATAGCAATATGATTTTTGCATAATTTCAGCGTACCGGTGCTAACATTTAAAGTACTAAATACATTAAGACTTCAACACTTGTGAGGCTGCCTCTGAAGATTGCTCAGAAACTTCAGCTGACCCAAAAGAGCTGCATCCAAGTTGTTAACTAGAGCAGGCTACAAGGAACATCCAACTTCTTGTTGCTCCATTGGTTGCTGGTCCATTTATGGCACAATTCAAAGTGCTGGCTTTGACCTATAAAGTTTGGGTTCACGTTATCTGAAGGACTATCTCTCCCTCTATGACCCCCCATTAGAGCTCTAAGATTGTCCAAAGAAGCCCTTCTGTCTGTCCTACCACCCTCTCAGGACCATTTGCTAAGAAATAGAGAAAGGGCCTACTCAGTGACTGCTCCCAGACTTTGGAAGTCCTTCCCTAGAGAGGCCAGGATAGCTCTAACCCTACTCTCATTTCCCTGGCAGATAAAAACATTTTTGTGCCATCAGGCTTTTTAAAAGTGACAAGGGTTAGGGTTTTAAATGCTTTGCTGTGATTCAGATTCTAAAGTTTGTATATAGTTCTTATATACATTTTACTATTTAAATGCTTAATGTTTTAACTTTATAAAATGTTTGTTTTTATTTATAATTTTAATGTTTTGTGATGTTTTTAATTTTTATTGTTTTAAATTTGCTGCGACCTGCCTTGAGTCCCTATATTAGGAGAAAGGCAGGCTATTAAATAAATAAATAACTTGAAGAAGTGCCTTATTTTTAAATATCCTTGTCTGTTAGAGTGGTTCTCCTCTGTAACCTTGAGTATGAGAACATTGTGGGAGAACATGGGAGATGATTTTCTCTGCAATGAGACTTCAGCTGTAGAACTGTTCCCCCCCTGGAAGTCTGATTTGTGCCAACACTGGGATAATTTCAACACCAAGTCAAAACTTGTTTTTTCATTAAAGCCTTCACACCTAAATGATTTTATCCAGGCTGTGTATGTTTTATAGCTGCACTATTTAAAATTGTTTTAACTGTTTTTAAATTTTCTAGTTTTTAACTGAGAAACTGTTTAATATATTTTAATCATTTTAAATTATTTTTGTTTAAGATTTATTTTATTACAAGCTGCCCTGAAATCTTTTGATATAGGACAAGATATAAATATTTTAATAAATGAACAAATAAATAATAAATAAAATGGGAAATTTTGGTATAAATCTTAGAACCACTAAAATTGTTCTCTATTGTTATTATTCACTTCTTTGACTAAACTAGCTAGGGGAACAGGTAGAGCCTATCAGCTAGAATGTCTGACTGAAGAAAGTCACTGCATATGCAAATTTCACTTCTTTCTTCTACTAACAGTGATACAAGTAAAACCCCATGGCTGTGGTTGGTGCAAACATTCCCAAAGTTTTGTCATATCTTATTCATCAATCTTCCCCTACAATTTTCCTTTTATCTTTTGCAAGTCTTCCAAATCAATCTTATTATTGTTGTTATTATTATTATTACCTTTATTTATATAGCGCCTACATGGCTTGGGTCCAA
>NW_024808217.1:0-3422 GCF_019175285.1 Sceloporus undulatus | reverse complement strand
GATGGGGAAAGCAAGACATATGTGGACAAGCAACACCAGAAGGGGTTCAAGATGGCCAAAGTTGTTAATGATGAAGATCGCACAAGCGAGGAAGGGCACAGCAGTTTGCTTTTGCTTCCAACTCCTGGCAAGGGTAAGACCCTGCCCCTTTCTCTCCTCCCCTCTCCCTCTTTTGAGTTGATGGGCTGCACACGTCTTTTGAACTTGGAACACATTTTGCAGTAACTGAAGTGAACTGAGGAGAAGAGGCAAAGGGGGAGCATGAGCAAGAAATGGGTCATCTTCAAAGCCCCTGAAAAAATGAGGTGACAGAGGATTAAGTAGGACTCCCTCTGCCAAACTGGGACAGTTGTTCTCTGCTTGCTTTCATGAGCCGGCCCAGCAGTGACCCAGATGAAACTAATAGTCAGGATGGCAATTTACCAAAGAGTTGTTGCACCTCGGCAGCCTCTTCTTCATGGAGCTCAACTCCCTCCGCTTGGCCTCTGTGTCCGCCATCAGGTAGGCAGGGGGTTCCTGGTGGGCCTGCGCTTTGGTCACTTCCAGCAAAAGATACCACAAAGCAGTGTACAAGGGGGCCAAGATGAAGTTCCTGAGAAAAGAGACCAGGGTTAGGCTTGGTTTGGAAAGAAACCCTGCAGCACTCAAAGTCACAAAGATCGGCATCCTGCTGGTGATATACGCAGGTGACATATGCCTCCTTTTGGGCCAATTGAGAGGTGGGCATCCCTTCCTCCCTCTGCACCAAACAAAGCCGATTTGACCTAGCATAGATTCACAGAAGCTCCCCTACACAACAGTTACTCCATACCTTGTGAGATTAGCTGGGGATCAAGGAATGGGAAATTGGAAAAGGCCCTGGCTATGTCCCCATAGCTAGATGTGAAACGAGTGCATCATCTGCTGAAACCTGCAGAGGTCCCCAGTGTCCCTCAAGAGGAAAATGTCTTCATTTTGCTTCTGGCTACAGAAACACAGCTGGATGCATCTCCGATACCTCGCACCAAACACTCTCACCAGACATGGAATGGTCATGCAGGATGGCTTCCACAACTCCATGGTAATAGCTGGGTCAGTGAATGGCCAGTTGTAGCCTGATTCCACCTGGAGCAACACTGGAGCATAGAGGGTTCTGCTGGGTCAGGCTGTCTGGCCTGGTGGCCCTTCATTCTCTCAGTGGCCAAACCAGTTGCTGTCCATCCCCCAGGGAGGCCCCCGGTCAGGCAGGGCAGGAAAGGAGCTCTCTCTTCTCTAGTTGCCCCGTGGGATCCAGCCCTCCTCCCCAATTCCCATGGCAGCCTTCTGCATCGAGAGAAGTCACAATTCTGAGAGTGTCTTTGCCCACGTAGAGATTGCCTATTTTCTACACTATTCCCTGGCCATGTTGGCTTGGGAATGTCGTGTTATAGCCACATAGAATCATAGAATCGTAGAGTTGGAAGAGACCCCAAGGGCCATCCAGTCTAACCCCATTCTGCCATGCAGGAACTCTCAATCAAAGCATCCCTGACAGATGGTCATCCAGCCTCTGCTTGAAGACCAAGGAAGGAGACTTGGCGGCACTCCGAGAAAGGAGTCTGTTCCACTGTCGAACAGCCCTTACTGTCAGGAGGTTTCTCCTAAGGTTGAGGTGGAATCTCTTTTCCTGGAGCTTGCATCCATTGTTCTGGGTTCTAGTCTCTGGAGCAGCAGAAAACAAGCTTGCTCCCTCCTCAATATGACATCCCTTCAAAAATTAAAACAGATCTATCATATCACCTCTTAACCTTCTCTTCTCCAGGCTCAACATCCCCACCTCCCTAAGTCATTCCTCATAAGGCATGGTTTCCAGACCCTTCACCATTTTAGTCGCCCTCTATGATTCTATGATTTATATCCCAGGTGGAAAAATTCCGGCCTCTGGGCTGAATAAGACCTGTACTGTATTACTTTATGGATCTGATCCACGGCCCCTTTTTCATTTAGACACTGGTAAAATGATCATTTCATTTTTCCAAATGAGACAAATCTCTGAGCTTAACTGCTGTATTTATAATATAATAATATAATAATAATAAATTTATGTATATACCACCTTTCCAAAAAGACCAAAGCAGTTTACAAATTTACAGTTACAAGATTGTGTGTTTGTGTGTGTCAGTCATAGCAGGAGCATGAAGTATGCACCTCCTTCCTCTGCTTGCTAAAGCCACACGGAAATTGAGGCATGTACATTTGTGTGCATTGTTTCTGAATGGATCTATTGTCAATATCACAATTTCTTCACTTTTCCTTGTATATTTTTTAAAAAGATACACACTGCTGAATATGTTGCACTTATACAACAAAAATCTATAAATGTATAGGTTTATGAGTGAAGATTGCAGCCTGGATTATGCTCATTTTTGGGAAGTGAAGACCTATGTAAATTCATTTTGTAAACCCAGTGAAACAAATATCTTACAAAGCTCTAGTAAACAACACATACACACAGTCCCCACACAAAGGACTCACTGGCGCACTGTGTGTCTGGGTCTGGAAATCTCACTTCCATCTTCTGGGAAGACAATGCTGCCAGAGACTGAATTTGGGACTTTATTCCTGCAAAGCATGGGCTCACTCTCTCAGCTGCAACCCTTCCACACAATCCTGGACTGAAACATTTAAACAAAGTCCTCTTTCAGCTCCAGGAATAGAGACCTACCTTCAGTACAAAGATCCTGGTTCCTGCAGCCCCAGAAAGGCCTCTTCTGCAGTCCTTTATGGCCAGAGCTTCCCTGGGTCAGAGTCCGTCTCCTCAGCCGTAGAGAAGGGTTGCTCTGAGTGCGAAGGAGGAGGAGGTCCACAGGGCTGAGGGAGGGAAGGCAATGGGGAAAGGTCAGTGCCAATGGCCATGGAGGACAGAAGGTGACAATGCCTAGGAAACACCTCTGAGTCCCAGCCCTAGGAATGAGTGGCAGGAGTTAGTCCAGAGGGGTGAGGGGTCTCCTTTCCCAAAGTGGGGTGGGAAGGACCGGTTCCCATGGGACTGTGGGCCCCATGACCTCTGAGCAAATCTATGGTATATGCTGCCTGAAAGAGCATTGGAGGAGTCTCTGGCTAGATGGCCATCTCTTTGGAGGACTTGGAGGGCAGAATGGGGCCGAATGGTTGGCCATTGGGGCTCCCTTCCAGCCCTTGGAGCCTATGAAGCCTACCTTGCAAGGTTGTTGTGGAAGTTAATCATAAGACAATTACTACACAACAATGGCCACCTTTTAGCAGCTTACAATAAAAAATATCCATACAGTACAATAAAAACATGTTTCATGATATCCCAAACCCTGACTCTAACCCTCCCATCCAAAATAAAATACCATTAAATTACTGGACAGTTATTGAAACAGTTGTTAAAGAGACTTCCGGTGGTGACATGGCGCCTCGTTGAACGGACTTCAGATAGT
>NW_024808216.1:0-3422 GCF_019175285.1 Sceloporus undulatus | reverse complement strand
ATATCTACAGTATTTGTGGGGTCCCTCAAGGACAATTTTTCCTTATGCAAAGATGGTAGGTTTTTATATAAAATGGGAAAAGAAGTGTGTTTGGTTTCTATACAATACAATACAAAGCCTTTATTACAGTCAACAGACCTCCAGGCAATACAAAATATTAAAAACAACACAACAACAACAGCAACAACAACAAAACACAGGGAATGCAGTAAGTGTCAATTATTAAATTAGTATCTGACAAGTAAGTTAGAATCTGCCCTCCAGGATCTTGAGTGTGTTTTTCACCTGAAAGAGGCAGTTTCTGGCCAAACTACTGTCACTGAAGTTCCACCACCACAGTATTGTTTGGTGAATGAGGGAATGATTTAATACTCTCCCCTTTTTTTCCTTTACTGTGTTTTACTGCTGTAATATGATGATGTTTTACTGCTTTCAACATCCTGGTCTGACAGGGGCAGCTAGTCCATTGACATTTAGTGACAAAATTCACAGATCATCCAGCATCTAGAAAAGCATGATTGCTTAGGCAGGTTGCAGACACCTGTTCCACAGAGACATTTAACAAAAGAGAGAAGGGTTAGCCATGGACATATTGTAGGATCAAAGAAGACAACAGTACCACAGAAAAAGAATAAATTGCATGGTGTTATACAGAGGAAGACACTTTAAAGTATACCTGGAATATGTATAATCCTCTTTCTAGGTCTGACAGGCCGTCAGATTAGCCCACTCACTCTCACAGGACCAGAAGGCTTGAGGTGAAAGAGAGATCAGGGGAACTTTAGGCACTAGTTACCTAAGACTATTATTCCTCCCTGTCATTTTTACAAGTAGAATATCTTAGAATAGTTCATAACTGCAGATCAAAATAGGTGCAATATACCTGATAGTCATAACAAGATACAACAGTAGAATTCAAAGACATAATTGTCTTTGAACGAATGCAAAGGGCATTTACCTGCCTTCACTTACCTAGTGAATTAGGGATATTCTTGTGGTTCTTTATCTTCTAATGACTGGTGTCCATTCATATTGGGGTTGTGGTCTGTCCGGGATCTTTTCTTCCATTGCATTTGAGGTAGTTTTAGCAGGTCAATGGCCTTAGAAACCTAAGCTGCCTCTGTGGGACTTGTTGCTATAAAGGTTTTTCCACTGCACTAAAGAGTCAGTTTCAATAAGAGGCCCTAGCAATATTTACTTTTGGCTTTCCATGGAGCATCTGTGTATGGTCACAACTCTTTTTGTCTTCTCAGAGTTCCTGGTGCCAAATCTTGATATATGTGTACTAAGGCTTCATTGCATTCTGTGAGACAGAGATGAATTAAAGGTCTAAACACTTGCATTTTTTCATGTGTCTTGCAACACTTATCACCATGTCACAAGCTTTGAGCCTTGTGGAATGAGTCCTAGAGCCCCGTGAGCTCTCCCTCTATCATCATTAACAAGGTTGAAAGATGCTTATAGTTCATTCAGCCATTCAATCCTTAAAGCTGACATGTCTTGCCGCTCCTGTTTTTCAGAAAAACTGCATAGGTGCAGATTTATCTTATGAGACATGTCCTCTGATTTTCCACTTGTATCTCAAATGAGGCAATTGTAGTGTGCATATCTACAACAGTTTGTATATTTCCCAAGATCAGTTCCATGGCTTCATCTGCTACTGGCCTGGATGAGGGAGCTGTTAGTTTGAAGTCTAATGGAGCCAAGGCAGAGCATGCTGAATGCAGTTCCACTCAGAATTAAGTTCTCATCTGTCTCATTATATTCTTAATTGAGGTCTCATGAAAGATTTATGAGGAATATCTTGCATTTCTAGTGTCTCTGTTTGAGGAGAGGGACATGCAGTTTAGACTTTAGAATCATGTTTAGTTGTATATTAATTGTTTGTGCTGTCATACCTATTCACATACCACCCTCTTAGGTTTTATAGCGCCACTTTATAAATATTAAAAACACAATCACAACTTTCTAACTTATACAAACATTGACAAAATGAGCATCAATAATACCTAATTCATGCAGAATCCAGCACAAACACTCTCTCTTAGAGTTCCATGAATTCCTGCAAAGCACCAGTTCAGGATCTGCTCCTATAAATCTTGCTGTTCAACGATTATTGGTGGCAATGCAAAGCCTTAAATAAAAATACAAAATAGATACAAACAAATGATACAGAGTTCATTATGAGGAACTTGCTCTTCCATTCCCTCCCAAATGCATATGTTAAAGTCATATTACCTTATTCAAAGTGACAAGGGCCTAATTCTTATCCCTAGAAATAACAGTTCCTCTCCTGTCCAACTTGTCACTCTATTTCTAAAACAAACTGATAAGTACATCCCCCTCTTTAGTTTTTTTCCACCCACCGAGTGAAATTCATTGGGATTACAGATGAAATATAATTATTTCAGTTTGTACCGAATATTGTAAACTTTTCAGCTTCAGAACAGTAACAACGATGGAGTCTGCAGCAAGCAGTGGTGAGAGGTAAAGGTATTCCCCACTGACAAAAGTGTCAAGTTGTGTCTGCCCATAGGAGGCGGTGCTCATCTCTGTTAGTAAGCCAAAGAGCCAACTTTGTCAAAGAGTGTGTGATCATGTGGCTGCACAGAATGACTACACATTACTGCACAGAATGCTGTTTACCTTCCCACTGGAGTGGTACCTATTTATCTACTTGCATTTGCATGCTTTCGAACTGCTAGGTTGGCAGAAGCTGAGACTAGTGCTGGGAGTTCAGTCCATCATGCAGCACTCAGGCCTTGAACGGCCAATCTGCCGATCTTGCAGTCAACAGAGTCTTAACCACTTGAGCCACCGCATCCCACTAAGCTCTGGTTAGAGAGCACAATATGAAAAAGTCAAAATTTCTCTCATGTACTTGTCACTTAAAAATTCCCTGAGCCCAGTGTTCTTTCATATGTTTGCTGATTCACCATTTACAGTAATTTCTACAGTTTCTTGAATAAGAGTCAAATATTTTCAGGGCGTCATTCCTTCCTCCAAAGTGACCCTTTTGTTCCATCCTGCTCTAGCAAATACCTTAATGCAGTAGGAGCAGATATGAGTACCATTCCCTTTTCACAGAAGGGTTGCAGAGAACAATTAATGTGTAACTACACATGCAGATATTTATGATATGCAACCTTGCTATAAGATCACAGCCATTGTCTCACAAAGACAATCACTGTATAGATCATATGCCAAAGTGACCAGGAGTTTTATATCTTCTGCATTTTGGTGCCTTTACTATTTCAGACACTGCTGTTTATTATATCCTTTCCTCCAATGCAACTCCATGGTCTGTTGATTTGAGGCGATTCACAATTATTTTTAAGTGATCTTCTCTGCCAGCTATCACACCACTTGCAATTGCTTCATCTATATATTCTGGACACAGCCTAAAAGCAATATGCACATGT
>NW_024808215.1:0-3423 GCF_019175285.1 Sceloporus undulatus | reverse complement strand
TGTAGTTCAAAAGTACGGCAATTTTTCTAAACTATAACATAAATCTAATCTGTTTTGAAGATTTCTGTGAGGATTTACTTACTTATAGACCTCAAAGTTTACTAGTCTGCAAAGTTTACTTACTAGCCTGCAAAGATTACTTACTTATAGATCTCAAAGTTTACTAGCCTGCAAAGTTTTGATTTGTTTTGTTACTATTTTACTGAGGCCTGGTCAAAGAGTGATGGAAGAACTTCCTCCTCTGACAGTTTTCTGCATTTCTGTCCTGGGTGCACCGTGCATGGAAGGAGCTGCTCAGTTTTTGTACTGAGCATAGAGAGGATACAGAGCAATCTGTATCTTTTCCTCCAGCTCACTCATTCAGATGCATGCAGTTCCTTGTTACCTATGGGTGCCAAGTGAATGGTTAAATACATGGTTACTCTATGCATACAGCATTTTTATTTGCATTGTTGTGTTGTAAAGAATGCTAAACAATGGAGAATACTACAGAAATATTTATCTTTGTAATTTTACAAACTTTAAAGCTCTGTAAGTTCCATTAAATTTTAGTTTTCTGGAGTATGCATGCATAATCCCAAACATTTCACAGAAATACCAAAAAGTCATGAGCAATGCATTCTGTATTACTGTTCATACAGAACAATAACAAGCTGTATGAACAACATTAGGTCTTACAATACTATTAACTACTAATAGTAATAATAGTGGCTGTAGTAACAGTAGTGCTGCCTTGAATTCCATATTGGGAGAAAGGTAGGATATAAATTAAATAAATAAACAGTAAAGCCAGAATAATGTAGTCGCTTCAGTGTTGGACTAGGTCTCTGGGAGACTGGAGTTTGAATTCCTGTTCAGCCATACGTTGCTTTGGACTAATCACACTTTCTCAGCCTCAGGAAAGCTGTTGCAAACTGCTTTTGAACAAATCTTGCCAAGTTGGCGAATAAGTTAAAAACAACCTGACAGCAAACAACAACACAACTATTAATAGTAAAACCTAATGTTATTTGTACAGTCTGGACTTGATGATCACAGGTAGTACAAATCAAAACCACTCTTAATATACTTTATTAACTGGAGATAACTTGATTGCATTACTGTTTTTTGCTTTGATTTTTTCTAGATGCCAGGCTTTACATTTTCAGCCTTCCAAATCTCATAAGAAAGTTTTAAAGAAGATGTTGAAGTTCTTAACAAAAGGAGAGCTTGCTAAATTAGATGGTGAAGGTAAAAAGTGGCCATTAAAATTAGTTTGTAGTCTGCATTTTTTAAAAAAAATCCATATAGATATCAGTGGGTCATCTCTGGATGCATCCGCATTGCAGAAATAATCTGGTTTGACACCACTTTAACTGCTATGGCTCAGTGCTATGGATTCTGGAAATTGTAATCTGTTGTAGCACCAGACTCTGCTACAACAGATTTTTGCAACAGAAATATTTTACATATTTTCTTAGAGTACCTTTAAAAATATTTTGATAGGATTTGGTATATTTGGGGTAATATAAAGTCCTTCAGGATGTCCTGCTTACCTCTATAAGCTGTACATTGTGTTAGCCCTATATACCCTATTTGCTTGAAATAGTAGTTGAGAAATCTTATTACTTGTGTTTATGGCCTGTTACAGACTGCCAAAATAAAGCTGCTTCAGGTCACTTTGGAGGTATGCTATTTAAATGATGCATGGGTCCTAAGAGTCCAGAGGTCGCGCCAAAGCCACACTCCATTCCTAAGCACTGGAGTGCAGGTTTGGTGCAGCTTCCGGATTCTTAGGGTGCACACATCATTTAAACAGCATACCTCCAAAGAGACCCGAAGCAGCTTTATTTTGGCAGTCTGTAATAGGCCAATATGATTATCACATTAAAGTAGAAAAATCAGCTTATTTTTACCAGCTACTTTTCCAAGGTTCAGCTGTATAAAAATTGTTATAAGTTCATCTATGTATAGCCATGTGGCTATGGTTGTAAAATTATTTTGATTGGTTTTAATATAAAAATTACATAGCCTGTTTCCTTTTCTTGACAATTGGTTCTTATTTTCTTTTTATATCCAGTGGAACCCATGGATTCTCATACCAAAGATGCTGATGGCTGCAGTTTTCTGTTAAAAGATGAACCAGATACCAGCCAGTCTGAGCTAGAGCCCCTCAGTATTGATTTTACAGAGAAAGTGGAGAGTGAAGAAGAAATAAAAGGCGAAATAAGCTTAAAGAAAGTAGACATTGAACATATGGAATCATGTAATGAGAAAATTCACCCCAACTCCAGCAAGCCATTACAGTCAACGAAAAAAGTTGGTCATGCAACTCCCAAGCCAGGTAACTCCATTATGATATAAGAAAAGCAGTGAACCAAGTGTTTCATGTAGTTTTGTTCCTTTGCATTCTGATATGTCTCTTTTAAGGTTTGTATGTACAACTTTATGGAATTGGAAGCTATCAGCAATCCAGTACACTAAAAGCATTAACCCAGTAATTGTCAGATAAATCTTTTTGAGTTTGATCTGTTGGAATATTTTTAGATGAATGGATGTAAGAAGCTGAATATGAATTTATACCAGTTTCACAAATATTTTGCATTTGTCTTAGCACAGTAGTTACTACGAGGAACTAGTAGAGAAGTAAAGCTGGTTTTAGTGTTGCAAGGTTTTCAAAATAGTAATAAGGAAATGTTGAACTTCATATTAGCAATTAATAAGTTTGTGTTCTACGTAAATACCAAAATAAAAGTATTTATTTCAGTTAACCTAGCCATGTATTTCTCTGTAAAATTAATATATTGCCCACATTCATAAATTACATGATGTCTACGTTTTTGTCTTTAGACCCCCCCCCCAATACAGGATGTGTGTGTGTGTGTGTGTCTTGTTGTGTTTATGTAAAACTTTTCAACTCTCAATTACAGGTCTTCCATTATAATAAAGGATACTTGCCAACCCTATAAGGAACACACTTTCTAGCCCTCAAATAAGGGACTTCCTTTATAACAAAGCACACCTGGAAATCCTAGCTAGTTTCTAAGTAATCATAGAAAAGCACATTACAGCCTTCCAGCCTCCCTGTTCTTTTGGTACAGTTATTTTGTTTAGCTGCAGTGAATGGAACTGATAGTCACAGTTAAAGAGTTGTGCCTACAAGGCTTGGAATATTGTTTAAAGAAATAATTAATTACAGCGACTGTTCTTTACAGCGACTGTAACAAACCAATTTGCTACCCAAATTGGTTCGTTACTGTTTTAAACAGAGTTTTTACAAAGTAACTAGTTGCTTTCCTGTTGCTCAAACATAGCAAAAATTGGATTTTGAAAATTTACCTATGCTCAGTTTTGGGGTGCTGTATGCATTTTTAATACTTTCTCTTCAGCTGGTGACATCCTCTAGATCAAATGTCTTTTGTGGATAGAAATGGACCTTTTTTT
>NW_024808214.1:0-3423 GCF_019175285.1 Sceloporus undulatus | reverse complement strand
TACTTTTTGTGGGTATAGAGGAGTATAGTAGTGTGGGTATTGAGGAGTATAGTAGTGTGGATTTTGTGAGTAGTGAATGGTTTTGTGCATAGTGTATATAGTAGAATAAAAGTAGATGTTTTATATAAGAAGACTACTGTGTTGACTGGTGTCTTGAGAGCTGAACAAGAACCAGCAGACTGCAGAGAAGATTGGAAGACATCTTCAGCCAATTCTCAGAGCTACTGGTCAAACTGGTTGTTCTTCCGCTGACCAGGGTGGTGAGAGTGAAAGCCAGGAGAAGAGCTGCAACTCCCATCATCCCTAACATCCTCTTCTTTCTCTCATATGTATTTCACATGCCTTTGGACTTTTCTGAAAGGGGAGTTTGCTGCTTAGATCAGAAACTCTTAAGAGAGAATTCTAAGACCAAACAGCCCTCTCAAGTCTTATGAATAAATAGGCATCAGTGGCATTATGAAGGAATAATTCATAAAGATGAGAAAGCAACTCTCACTTGACTCCAGTAAAATGTTCAGGTGAAAATATCAAAGATTCTTCCAAATCATCCATACACAGAGATAGGAAGATCTAATCTAAACAAACAAACAAAAAACCATAGCAATTGGTTAGTTACGTACCAATAACTGCTTTAATTGATTTGCTGTTTGTGATGAACTGAGCAGCAGAGATAATCAGAATTGTTAAGGAATGAGCCTGATTCTGGCTGTTTTCAGGCAAGCATCCTGAATAAGGATGATGCTTCTACATCCAAGCTGTCTGAAGATATTATTTAAGCCTTACAATAAAAGGGGAGAATCGGTGTGGTATTGTGGTGTGAGTGTTGGTTTAGGATTCTAGGAGGTCAGAGCTTACATCCTCACTCAGTCAAAATGCACTAACCGACCTTCGGCAGGTCACACTCTTTCACCCTCAGAGGAAAGCAATGGAAAAATCTCTGTGAACAAAAACTGGCAAGAAAACTCCGTGATAGGATCATATATGTCACTTTTCTCCCAGTGTGGGACTCAAGGCAGCTCACAAACAATAAAACAAAATTAGGTAAAAACATAGCAATCGAATTGAGGGGCCAGTCTAGCTTTCCCTGAAAGGGTTGTCCAGAGGGTGGGAGAAGCTACCAAGAAGGCTCTCTCCCATGTCCTCCTCAGATGGATCAGTGATGGTGGTAGGACCAAAAGACCAAAAGTAAACCTTCTCCTGAGGTTCTTAAAATTCTGACAGGATTATGTATGTTTGTATATTTCAACTAGTCTAGACCTAAGCCAAAATGTTTCTCTTTGCCCCTAGAGGGTGCAAGGGGTCTTTTTAAGTAAAAAGAAAAGTGGAGTTTATGCGGAGTATGGGTCCAGGTGCATTTCCATGTTCCGGAGGGAGTCTTATGTAATCTCCAAAGCAGCTTTCAGGGCCAGGTAAAAATATCTCATGTGTCAACATACCTTTGATGAGACAATTTTGTTAAAGCAAGATAGTTGTTGGTGGATATGGAATGCTTTGATATTAACAGATTTTTATCGGCTTTACAGTGTACTATATAGTTTGGTCTACGCTGGTAACATTCCAATACAAAGGGTGGTAATACCCATTTTATATGTTTTTTTAAAAAATGTACAATATTTCTGACTTGTTGGCATGCTTGTGCCTTTGAACAAGGAGAACCCTTTGGGAAAATTAAAAGAGTTCCAAAGGTCAGAAAACAAAGATTAAAATGGATTGCAAATTTAACAGAGAAGAAATAAAAATGCACAACATTGAAGTAGAGTATCTTGTTCAGACAGCATGTCTCAACAGTTGGAAATTTGTTCTTGTCATTTCTATATTTAATCCATTATTAGATAAGAGTTCATCTTCTGAACAAAGAAATGAGGTAAAGAGAAAGAAACAAGCACTAGATATTCTCTTTTCCTCCCTACCTATCTGTTAGATTTTGTACCAAGCTTGACAAAGTCTTCAGACTGATAACTTTTGACTGTTTGGATCATCTAGCCAAGATGGATGGCTTACACACAATTTAAACGCTGATTCTTCTAGAGACTGCAGTGTGTGTGAACTAAGATAAAAGGATTAGCTGGAGTTTCTTCTGTGAAAAATAATTGCAAGAAGATGTACAAAAGGTTCTTTGAAGAGGTGTTGGGGCAGAAACACAGCAAAGAGACTGTGAATCAGGATGCAATCCTGCGTATAGTTATTTGAAAGTATTCCCACTGAAATAATTGAGCCTTGTTTCTAAATAATGCTGTGCATTTACCTCACAGACACATATGCTGTGAAGGTCAATATGGAACATCACTTACTGTGTCCTAGTCGCAAAACTGCAAAGGTATCTCAGATAATATTTCCATGTGGGCCAGTGCTTTTGTGGCAAGAGAACCATTGCCAGCACCTTAAAATGGTCTGACAGAACACAAAACCCTTCTCTTGGTATTGTCACCTCAGAAATCTGTCTGGTAGAGAGAAGAGAAAGGACCTCCTGGTTCCCAGAATCTGGAAATCTCTATTGAGGATGGCCCATGTCAAAATGGATGAAATCCTGATCATATTTTAAGAGAGTGTTAACCCTCAAGCGTTGGATGAAGTCTGATGCTAAAAGCAGATGATTTCCTGTATATCTCTAATTTCCTCTGTGTTTTGTTACAGCTATGTGATTTTGCAATGTCATGTCTCAGTTTTCTTGCCAACACAGTGTCTAGCTAACCCCTGTCCCACTGCACCTTTCTTAGGAAGCACTGCAACCTATTTTTATCAGATATACAGAGAGAAAATTCCTTGCCTAGTAGTTCTGCAAAATGCACCCTCTTTTTGTCACTGCAAAACAAACCCTTTCTTTCCAGAATCTAGATGCACTCTCCCTATCCCAAGCCATAATGTTTTGGATATTAAGTGATCTGTATCACAGCATTAAAACAATTTCCATTTACCAGTGGGAAGAGGCATTCTGATGGATTATTTAAAGATATATTCCATTTTTTCTGAGTATTTACCCACAAACTCAGTCCAATCCATCAATCCACCTCTATAGAATGAGGTGGCTAACATGACTAAATGAAAAGGTTGAGGCTTTGTTCAGAGCCAGAAAGCAGGTTCCTAGTAATTTCACCCAATTCCCCATCCCCATCCCAAGATAGCTTTAACAGAAAACTCTTTTGGTGGTTGACTGTTTCACCTTACCGTAGGGACAGGGAATATAAAGTGATGGAATGGGGCAGGAGAGTGAATGTGCAGAATGTAGATTTACAAAGCAGCACTTTCATTCCTCTGATCTGAAATAATTATTTCTCCAGGCACACCATATCAGTGTAACACATCCATATTTATCTTCTCATATCTGTTCTTTGAACTTTAAATTTATTCTAGAAGAGGAGGCAGTCCTGATTCTTCCCTTTGTCTACACGTTCAGGGCTTCACTGTGTGAGGTAAAATGGGTTA
>NW_024808213.1:0-3423 GCF_019175285.1 Sceloporus undulatus | reverse complement strand
CCCAACTCTCTCTTCCAGTCCCCAAAGCCCAGCTTCCCCACTGGCCCTGGGTCCCCAGAACATTATTCCCCACAGTCACAAGCAGCACAAAATGGCCACCAGAACACAAAATGGCTGCCTCTGCCTCAGCGTTTGGCACTTGGCAGTTTGAGGCCTTCAGGGAAGCCAAAATGGAGAATGAAAGGGCCTCAAAGTCGGAAGGGCCCCAAACAGGATTTCTGATCCTAAAGAAAGGTTTTCCTGATGGCACCCGATGGCTGTGAGGACACAAAAGTCCCCAAACAGTCCCTTATCCTTGTTGTTTGTTTGCTTGTATGTTTGCTTGTTTGTTTCATTCTTGATAATATGAGATGGTCTGGTCTTCCTTCTTCCCTGAAAATCTATTAATAAGGAAACTGGGGAGACTTTCAAATCCTCCCAAAGGAGCCACTTTTGGTCTTGTTTGGGGTGCAAGCCTCCTCTTAGAAGCCAAAGCCCAATGTTTGTGGAGAATAATATTAAGGCTTGTATCAAAACTCTCCTCCCCATTTCTGATCCCTTTTAAAACCCAGAAGGAGCAGTGCTGTGTAATAAGAAAACCCTCTCAGAAAAGACACACAAAAGAGAAACACTTCCTTTTGGCCCAAGGAGCCTGGCCTCCTTTTGACTCTGGAGCCTCAGGAGAGAAAGAGGAGCCTCTGTTCAACTGAAGCTCAGAGAAGGTTCTGGAACATTATTCCCCACAGTCACAAGCAGCACAAAATGGCTTCCAGAAAACAAGGAGGCTGGGACTGAGAGTCCAGCCAATCAAGGCCAGGGATGGTGGGAGGGACTGGGATTCCAGCCAATCAGGGCCAGGGATGGCTCATAAAAGTATAAGTCTGAGTGCACTTAGATAGAGATGCCTACACATACATATAATATATATACACAGACGTACAGATGTATATGCACTAACACACATGCACACATCCATCTGTTGTTGTCCATTGTTCTGGTCCGTTGTTCCAGGTGATGCTGGAGAATAGGCCCTGCCTCCAGCGGAACCAAAGGCTGCAGGCGATGAGGAGAGGGACTCCTTGCCCAATGCATCATTCACCTGGAGGCCCAGCACCAGGAAGGTGAGTTCCCCCACCTTCACAAAGGCCCCATTCCCACTCCCTCATTTGCACTGGACAGAACTGGGCAGATCCGGGTGCCCCCATATTGAATCTCCCCAGAAACAAGTTCCTACTACCTTTTACCTCAATCGGGGGAATCTACCCCCTGAACTTGATCCGATCTTGACCGGGGCTGAGTTCATATTTGCCGGCAGCAGGGAAGAGCCGCTTGTTTCCAAAAAGAAAGGGTCAATAGTCCGTTTTCATAAAAACCTTGCTAAGAGGGATTTGTCCTGGATCTCTTGTGCAAACCCCTGATCGAGTTGTGCTAAAATCGGCGCGAGTGTGAACTTCCAACTTTTAAACCGGTTTGGGAACCAGGGTAAAATGTAGTCTGAATGGCCCCTACATTTAAGGGTGAAGGGAGTAAGAAACAACAAGCAAAGTCTAAACACTTCCTTTGACCATTGCAGAGTTGGAGCATGTCGCCACCCTCAAACTGTCAATGGCTCACCTGCAGCAAGGCCAGGAGCAGCAGAGAACGTGGCTATAACAACTCGGTGTGTGGCGCTCCACACAACAATGATGTGGGTCTTCCTTTTTTTATGTTCAAAATTTCTTATTACACTGAGCTATTCCCATGATAGTATTTAAATGACCAAATATCGACCAAATATTAACTATTAATTTAACGGAATTTTATCACCCTTTTCTTCAAATGTTTTAAGACAACTCCATTCCATTTCTAAATATTATTTTGGCTTCCCTCTTAGTAAGGCAGATACTACATCCATATTTCTAGCTTCATGTATCTTAATCAACCAATCTTCGATAGAAGGATTAATTGTAGATTTCCAAACTTGAGCAAATAAGATCCTTGCACATGAGACCATATATAAAACAATTCTATTGTATTTTACTGACTTTATGTTGTGTGTCATGTTTAGTAAAGATCACTTTGGTTCAAAGGGAATATTTATATCAAGAATGTTTTGGATGCTTCCATGAATCCTTTGCCAGAATCCTTGAGCTTTAATGCATGTCCACCAATATGAAAGAAGCTTTCCTTGGGTTCCCCGCATTTCCAGCACTTAGTATTGCCAGCTTTGTATATCTGGTGGGGGTTTTTTTTGGGGGGGGGGTTAGATACCACCTGTATAACATTTTGATGGAATTTTCTTTATAGTTTTGGCACAGAGTGAATTTATTTGTTCCTTTCCAGGATTTTCCCCATTCCTCTATAGTTATAGATTTATTTATATCACGTGCCCATCTTACCATGCTGTGTTTAATAATTTCATCTTCTAGATCGCTTTCTTTTAATAGTTTATAATATTTGGATATGTGTTTACCTTTTTTGTCCCTCATAATTTTATCTATTTCATTGTTATCCATCGTTAACTCAGGAGCTTTATTATCTGCCTTAAAACGATTGTTTAATTGGTTATATAAAAACCAATCCTTCATGTTTCCTTTTTCATTAAGTTCTTCCATAGATTTCATATTGTATTTTCCTTCTTGTGTTTTATTTATTAAATCTCCATATCTTAGCCATGGTATATCTTTGTCCTTTGTTCTATTGTAATAGGCTTCTTGCAATGATACCCAAAATTGATGACTCATTTTATACCATACTTTAAGCAATGATCTTCTTATAACATGATGGTTAAAAGCATTATTATCTTATGGTTTTGTATACCACATATATGCATGTATACCAAGATTCAGGTTAGCTTTTTCTATATTCAATAAATTCTTGTTTTCTAATTTGAACCATTCTTCTAAACATTTGAGACCAGCTGTATAATAATACAGCTTAAAGTTTGGTAAGTTACATCCCCCCTTGAAGCAAATATCATTTACTAAGGGAACCATAACAGTTTCGACTCCGTATCCCATCCTGAAGCCAGTTTGAAATGGGTCTAGACAATCTGTTTCATCCAAGACCACTTGGAGATGAAGAGCAACTGCCCTCAAAAGTATGTTGGTTAGAAATGGAAGACGGGAGACCGGTCTGTAATTGTTCATCTCCAAGGGATCTAGGGAGCGTTTTTCCATAAACGGCCGTAACACGGCCTCCTTTAAGCATGATGAAAAATAGACCTTCCTAAGAGATGCATCTATGATATATCTCAGGCGATATATGAAGGGCAAGGGTTGGGAGGGCAAGTTCTCCTCTTCACACTTACAAGGAGCTTGGCCACATCCTCAGAACTCAAATTAAAATTGATCCAGTATGATCTTACTCATGGACACCTCACTTATAGCCTCTGCAATAATGCTGACGTCCAATTTGGCTCTTATCTGAGAGATATTATCTGTGATATAGTCATTTAAACCATCA
>NW_024808212.1:0-3424 GCF_019175285.1 Sceloporus undulatus | reverse complement strand
TGGTTTCAAATTCTGGAATATTGCAAAACAAGGTGGTTGTAAGAAGCGGGAACTTTTTTGAGGGTATAATACAATAAATGAGTGAATAAACTATATTACTGTTTTAAGGTAGAAAATGTCTTAGGAGGGCAGTGTTGTAATGTATAAATTTTATGTAAAATCAAGCATGGAGATGATATGTAGTTTAGGGACATGGTAATGGAGAAGGAAGTTATTTAGTAGAAACTTCTAAGGGGGATTATGTTTTACATTTATATGTTATATAATCACCCACTAATTGTGTGATGAATATGTTTTTATATACTTGTAAAAATTTGATAAATAAATTCAAAAAATAACTTCTCAACCTCTGATCTACTCTGATATGGCTGAATTGCATGTTCTTTAGGGGATCAATCACATAGAGGTGGGCATGCAGCATACAGTGCGCCAGCCCCATATGCGAGTGCACTATATGTGGCTTTCCACTTACGCCAAAGCTGCGTGGCAAAAGGGAGAATGACGCGCATGCTCATGGCTACACCACAAGCACGAGCCCCATTATACCCAATGGGACTCAAGCATATGCGCTTTTTGCCTTACGTGGGGGGGGGACGTAAGGTAAGGGTCGACTGTGGTTACTTTCCTCACTGGTATTATCAATCCCAGGAAATGACAGTGTTGTCACAGATAGTAATATCTTTTCCCTAACTAATATTGTTAGCCCCACACTAATTTCCTGTGAGGAATTGCCACAGGATGCGGCTTTACAAATATTTTTGGGTGCAATTCTCATAATCCATCACCCTTGGATATGGCTGCACCTACACTGCAGAATTAATGCAATTTGATAGCACTTTAAATGCCATGTCTCAATGCTATGGAATGCTTTAACTGCCATGGCTCAGTGCTATGTATTTGTGGTTTTATTTAGCCTTCTCCATTAAAGAGCTGTGGTGCCACAACAAACAACAAATGCCAGGATTCCATAGGATGGAGCCATGACAGTTAAACCAGTGTCAACCTGCATGACTTCTACAGTGTGACAGCAGCCTATGCTGGTCAGAACTACTGGTACTTGAAATCTAGCAGCATCTGGAGTGTTGTGCAATTTCTGGTGCTGCCTGAAACTATTATAAATCCTGGTTATTATTATTTTTAAAGGGCAGTGATGGATTGCATGTGGATAATTTTGTGAGTTACTACTGTGTGGTAGAAAATTGTAAAATGACCCCTGTGAATACTGTTAAAATGGGTTACAGTTATTTCATTGTATCTTCAGTAAACCCTAGAGCAGGCCTTTGAACCTTGTCATAAATCTGCCCTCACACACATAAATAATCTCTATTCTTAAAATAAATACATAAAAATGAAATGATGCTCTTACTTCCAGTCATCAGCAGCAGTCATATTGCTTGGCTACATTAACAATTTCAGGAATTATAATGGAAAAGGAGAAAGAGAGAGCAATACAGATATGCACACAGAGATACACATCACATGCACACACAGATCCTCCAGAGAACTTATTTCTCTTTCAGCCGTATAGGAAAATCCAGTACCATCTTTTGACAAATACAAAATGTCGCAGAGGCTTCTACCTATCTCCTTCAGGCAAGTCATGGCTTTCAGAGGTTTTTGTTAAGGTGCTCTCCCAGGCTTTGGGTTCCTGACTCCAAAGAAACAAGCAAGCGACTTTATCATTCCTTTAACCCAGAGGCCCTGATTTGCCTTTAGTCTATTCAAGTTAGAATCTCACAACTATTAGGGCAGTGACAGACCATATCCATTTTGATTTTAATTCTCAATGTTGTTCTTACAGTAAGTTCAGTAAAGGAACAAGGAAATGCTACATGCCCTTCTAGAACATCCTCTTCATTTCCCCTTGCAGAATATCTTTCTCAGACACCTCACAGCTCTGCCCCATTTACAATGAGAATACTATACATGTTTAATTGGAAGTAAGTGGAGAAATCTTGATTTCAAAGAACTTGGTTTGCACATTGGTTTGAAAGTGCAAAAAATAAGGACGTTCACTTAAAATGCAAACCAAACAAATGTCTTCACCCTCCCTAATCAGCAATGACAATGCTGAAAAAATGATGAGGCTATATACATGGTGGGCAGTTGTATTTCCAAATCTATGAGTATATGTAGACAATTGCCATTGCTCTGGCCTCTGAGGAAGAACAGCCAGGCACACTTCCATCATTACATGGTCCAGAGGCTAGTGAGAACCACTCATTCCATATTCTAGCTGCCACTGCTGTGGTCTCTGAGGGAAAGAAGAGCAGCCAGGGATGATTCCATTGTTCTTTGGCCCAGTGACTGGTGAGAAATCCTTGCTCCATGTTCCAATTGTCATTGCTATGGCCTCTGAGGTAGAGGAGAGCAGCCAAGCACAGCTCTGACCTGACTTGGGTCAGCATTCCAAATGCCCACTTCCATTGCCATCCTTCTTTATGTGTCATGTCTTACTTAGAATGTAAGCCTAAGGACAGGGAACTCTCAAAGTAATAATTTGTAAGCTGCCCTGGGAGACTTTTTGGCTGGAGGTCAGTGTATAACTACTCTGAATAATCAAATACTAAAGCATGTTGTTGGGGGGAGGTGAGGTTGGAGAAGTTGATAGCCACTAAAGAACATTTCAGAATATCTCTGGCATTGCTAGTTTAAAATCAATGCCAGAGCCTGCAAGGCCAATTCCAGTTTAGCCTGCTAGACTAGTTATAGCAACCTTTGCCATTAACTGTTCTATGTAAAATAAACAGTGCCTCTTGCAAAATGGCTGTGCCATTGTTCAGAGCAATGAATGCTTTACTGTGTGCTGTATTCCAGCTGTTCCCTGTGAGTGTATACTTGGTGGTAGGGCAGCCATTTCCTAAATGTTGGTGGTGCCTCATATATTTTACATATCTTTTACAAAATAGCACTGCTTCCTTAGAACAACAGAGTTCATTAGGGGAACATTTTGTTGATGTTCTCATGTCTTCGTCGACTGGAGGATCTTATGTTTTCAGCAATATGCTTCCATGCACCATTGCTTGTGCCATGAAATTTGACATAAAAGTGCAATTCAGAGCATGGGCTACAAAAACTCAAACAAAAAATTGGAAGAATCTTGAGAACAGCCAAAATGAATAAGTGCCAAGAGAAATTTCTGGAAAGGTTTCAAGAAAATCCCAGATTCCTCATCAGACGAACACGAAAGTGCAATGTTCAAAAATGTGAAGGATTCATCCTTAAATAATTAGCAGCAAGGTGGTTTTGTTTTGTTTTTAAGCTATGTAATTTCAAGAGAATCTAAATGAACTTCTACTCAGGGAACTAGCAGAAGCAACTTATTTATTTTTATTTAATAAAAGCCACTTAATTTATCTGCAGACAAAAATAATACTACCAAAGCTTTCTTTTTATGGAAATCTAACTGGCAGCACAAATTATG
>NW_024808211.1:0-3424 GCF_019175285.1 Sceloporus undulatus | reverse complement strand
GCTCACCCCTGATTTATGGAAAGAAAAGCCCCTATTCAGTTACTTTCTTCAGAGGGCTTGTTCTTGGTTTATCTGCCAGTATCTGAGATGCCAGACGCAGATGCTGGCGAAACGTCAGGAATAAACTCTTCCAGAACACAGCCATATGGCCCGAAAAACACCAAAAAACCTAATCATTTCTTTGCTGCAAAGTAGGTTCTAAAATGGGCCTTAGCCTGTGCTTGGTTGGATTCATCTTGAGTCTTTCTCCACAGTTGCTCCAGTCATCTACTTGAGTGCTTCATTGCCCTGAGCTACTGAGAAAACCAAGGAGCTGCATTATAGGGTTGTTCTTGTGTGTCTTCAAGTCATTTCCAAATTATGGTGATCCTAAGGTGAACCTATTGTGGGTTTTCTTGGCAAGTTTCTTCAGAGGGGGTTTGTCATTGCCATCCTCTGAGTTTGAGAGAGTGTGACTTGTCCAAGGTTACCCAGTGGGTTTATAGAATTGAGACAGGATTCAAACCCTGGTCTCCAGAGTCGTAGTCTAACACTCAGACCACTACACCACACTGGTAGATAGATGCATTCAAGGAAGTCATGGCTGCTGTGAGTTTGCAAGCCCTGAGCAAGGCAGCTGAAGGCTCTTGGAGGTCTATCATTCATAGGTCAATGGTGAATTGATGACAAATAACAATAACAAGAATTTAGAATTCTGAGACAGAGCGCTCCTCTTTTACCTCCTCAAACTACAAACCATAACAGTTAAAATAGCATCAACAGTGCTAAAACTGTGTGAAAAGGCTCCCAGTGTGGAGCTTTGAAGAGGCCAATCTTCATTTGCATACACACAAACACACACTCAGAAGGAATTTTCCTTTCTAGCTTATTTACTATCTAAGAACAGGCCAAGCTGTAAATACATTTAGGCTGTGCATATGAAATTGCAATTTAAAGGTGTAATTTTAATTTGCTTGTTGTTTATGTCACTACTACTGCCATTACATTCAGTGATATACAGGAATTATGATTTATGAGTAACATTAATACAAGAAATATTCAAGATGTTACAGACAGGGATGAGAAAGAACAAAAACCACACCATTTTGCAAATAAATAAATAAATAAGGACTGGGTATTCTGTGAGAGGTGAGGGTGAGTGGTTCTTGATGCTGTGAGAAAACAGATGCCTCTCAGAGGTTAAGCAGTAGCAGAAAACAGTAGAATCACTGTGATATCCTGACTCATTTCCCCCACTCTGTAACTGACATGAGAGAACAAAGGTAAACCTTTTTCTTTTGGATTATAATTGGCTGAGTTTTACCTACACAGCATCTAAAGGTTTTTCCAGATGTAGCAGTACATAGACATCTTGAGAAATTATGTGTTCTCTGCTGCCTAAAAAGTGACCTCTGATTTCACAAAAGACAGAGACAACCTGTAACCCAAGAGGAGCTCATTTACTGTGGCTAATGGAGTTTAAAATTTACTGTCCTTTACACTGAGATCCTTCTAAACCAACTGAACCACAGCAGTGACAACAACAAAATTAGGCCTCTGGCTCTGCCATTGGCACTTTTCTTCTCCTGTATGGTTTTTAGCATTTTTTGCTGGATGAAGAAGCCAGTGGAAGTTTGAAAGCGTGCATGACATGTTTTGTGCATTTTGGTTGGCCAATAAGTTATTGCTGTTTTGTAAATTTAGGATTTTATTTTATTCCTCTCAATAAGTGTTATAGGTTGTTGCATAATCTCTTAATTCCTCAAAATCCAGGATCTTTGGAGAGCTAGGACCATGTTAACCTAGCCTTCTAGTGAAGTAGATGAGCAATTTAAATTCAACTCACCATCACAGAGATCTGAGTAGACAAGTTGAAGCATTTGCAGCAGAACTGTGGAAACCTTCTCAGAATGGCAATTATGGTGCAACTCTGACACAAATGCTAAAGGATATACTAGTCCAGAATTAATTAGGAGAAAATGTAAGACAAGGCTACTGTCTGAACCACAGTTAACCTTTAACTCTGTTCTGCCTTGGCTTTGAGATCTGTAAATAAAAGCATATGGCATGTTACAGGTGTCATTCCTAAGAACTGAGGAACAGGAGGGCACACAGATGACACCAGCAAATATTTTTCCATATAGAAAAGCATCTAAGGAAATGTATATTCCTCTGGAAAAATGTTACAGTTGTGGAAGAAAGCATAAACCAAAGCTACACAGATGTTAAAAAGTAAATGTGTCACAATAAAGGTCTGAATGGTCACATCAGAAGAGCATTCAGCCCAAGAAAAATGCTGCAGCTGTGCACAGAGTATAAGCAAACATTAGAGCTTATCGCATTGCCCCTGGGGACATATTGGGGGTGGAATGAAAGGGAGCGGGATGGGAACCGAAAGGGGCAAAGGACGCAATTTACTGCACACCAGAACACCACCAACACCACCGGAAGTTCTCATTCCGTTCTCGATCCATCCCAGAGGAGGCAATTTTCAGGAAAGTTTCTGAACAATTCCTGAAAATCGCCTCCTCTGGGACAGATTGGGAATGGAATGGGAACTTCCGGCGGCAGCGATGGCATTCTGGTGTGTGGTAAAATGCGTTCTTTACCCCCTTCCATTCCCATCTCACTCCCTTTTATTCCGCTGCCATCACGTCACCAGGGGCAATGCAATAATATTAATTATAATCTTTTTCAATCTCATGGTATGTCCAATGTATGACAACATCATCTCATGATATGTCCAATGTATGACAGCCTCAGTTGAGCCATCTTCGTTTCTAGTGAGAGTTCAGGCTTGATTTGCTCTTTAACCAATTTATTTTCAAATAAGTTAACTTTAAAAAAAAGAGATTCCACCTAAGCATTAGGAAGACCTTTTTGACTGTAAGAGGTGTCCAACAGTGGAATAGATTTTTTCAGGAGGTATTGGGCTGTTCATCTTTAGAGGTCTTAAAACAGAGGCTGTATAGCCATTTTTGGAAGTGCTTTAGAAACTGTGGTTCAGCAATTACAGAATGTAGGCAAAGGTAGAAAGTGCTAGAAGTGAGGTTGAGGAAGCAGTCCACATCATCAACATCATAATTCAGGGCAAGTAACTATCTTGGAGTGAGGACCATTTTTAATCCCTTCCCCAGTGGGTTATGATGTAGCATCCCATATGCTTGTATTTGTGGATGGTATTGTGTGGTCATGAGCCAGAATGGTGTAGTAGTTTGAGTGGAGACCAAGGTTTGATACCCCACTCAGCAATGGAAATGCACTGGATGATCTTGGGCAAGTCACACACTCTCAGCCCCCAAAAATCCCATGATAGGATCGCCTTAGGGTTGCCATAAGTCAGAAATGACTTGAAGGAACAAAACAACAAACTGTGTGCTCAGCCAACCACATCACAGTACAAACCCAGACAATGTATTATTTATCTTTTGGTTTCATTTTTCAT
>NW_024808210.1:0-3424 GCF_019175285.1 Sceloporus undulatus | reverse complement strand
TGTGTGGTCATCTGTTCTAGAAGGGCATCATCCAATTCCTCAGTCTGACTTGGGGGTCTGTAGTAGACTCCCACAATAATATCCTTGTTGTTTCCCTCCCCTTTAACTTTTATCCACATGCTCTCCACCTGGCTTCCATGATTGATGTCCTGGATCTCTTCATTTCTCCTCGTTTCATTTTACTATAATACTCTGTTATAAATCTAAATCAAATTTCTAACATATTTTTACATATTATCTGTTGACTCAAGTTTTACCAAATAAAATTGATCGTTTTCTTCTCAAACTTAACAAAATTTATAAAAGGTTCCCAGCATTTCTTCCATTTTTCCTAATCATTTCCTTTAATTAAGCAAGTAAGTTGGTCCATCTCCATCTAGTTCATCAGTTTCATCAACCAGTCTTCCCATGTGGGATGTCGTTCTCCTTTCCACTGCGAAGCAAAGGTGATTCGAGCCGCCAATATCATATAAAATAAAAGTTTGCCAAATTTATCTTTTATTTTAGAATCAGAAATCATATTTAACAAAAAAAAATTACTTCCAATTTAACCTGACAATCTAATATTTTTTGAATTTTTTCATGAATTTGAGCCCAGTATTTTTTTTAGCAAAGTCACAATGCCACCACATATGCAAAAATGAACCTGGTGCTTTCTCACATCTCCAACATTTTGAATATTATTATTATTATTATTATTATTATTATTATTATTATTACTGTTACTTACTTATATCCCACTTTTCTCTCAATATAGGGACTCAAGGGGGTGAATAGCAAATTTAAAACAATACAATTTAAAAACAATATAAAAACAGTATAAAAGCATTTAAGTGTACAAATATAAAATTTAAAAACAAATTTAATAATTTAAAAAGGTACAATAGTTATGCATTAAAATGTAAATATGTTAAAAACTCTATACAAATTAAAAATCTGAATGACACATCATTTAAAACCTAACACTTGTAAATTTGTAGAGGCCTGACTGCACAAGAATGTTTTTATTTATTTAAAGGGAGATACAGTCCTTCAGATCATCTGGACCCAGGATGTATAGGAAAATTAAAATTAAATGATCACTTTCTGTTCTATGCCATATACCTATTTCTGGCACAGAACACCTTCTTTTAGGATTGCTGAGAACAGAGAATCCCTGTATAACCAAGAAGCTGAGAACCCATAATTGGTCCCAATAATATATTAAGAGCCACTGTGGTGCAGTGATTTGAGTGTTGGATTACAACTCTCAGCCATGAAAACCCACTGGGTGACCTTGAGTGAGTCACACATCCTCAGCCCCAGAAAATCCCGTGATAGAGTTGTCATAAGTTAGCAATGACTTGTAGGCACAAAACAACAATATATTATATTAATAATATATTATAGTTGGAAAAACTGAAAGGTAACAGTAGTAATTTTAATTTATGGTTGGTTTGTTTGCTTTAAGAAATAACTTTTTTCCTGACTGGTCAATATTACCAGTTGCATAGAAACATATTTCCTATTGTACAAATTTTTATTTTCCTACTGCACAAAACGTGTCCAGGTTCAATAAAGCCTGACCTGTCTTACTGAGCTGAGCTTTTTGGCCAGAATAAAACATAAAGAGTATGAGTAGCATTATTATTTCCACCTTGTAAATATGGACAGATAATCCATTCTATGTTTAGTTTTTTGTGGGGTTTTCGGGCTATATGGCCATGTTCTAAGAAGAGTTTCTTCCTGATGTTTCGCCAGCATCTGTGGCTGACATCTTTGACTCCACATTCTATGTTTTTTTTGTGTGCAATCCGCAGCTACATTTTGTGCCTCTGAAAAGCATAAATGCCAAGATACTTCCACAGTGACTCAATTCCTATGTCATGTTGATAAGAACACTGAAACATATGTTAGAGGGGTTGGGTTAAATATTGTACAAAGCTTCATGTGGGCATGACATTTGGTTTTCATGGCATTCTTGTTTCCTTTCCTGGGATGGGTAGGTGATAAATAAAGTTCCCTGCAAAAACATAAAGAGGCTTATCTCAGGCTAATCCACTTTTCACCATTTTCCAGGTCCTTTGGAAGCTGGTCCCCAGATTATATTTGCCAGAACTAGACCTTTTTCTGGACGGACAAGAACCATTGAAACTGTTGTAGAGCAAAGAAGGAAAAGACCCGTGGAGGGAGGGCCAGCTTAAGGTAAGAGTAGGCACTTCCATGTTCCCCACTCATTTCTTTCTGTAATTCTATAATTTTACCAGCTCAGTTAAAGAGAAACTACAAAGAAGAAAAGAAGCACATTCCTACAAAAGGGCTTTTTTATTAAATTATCTAAATTATTAGATAAGGCTTTGTATTAAAAAGTTAGGCATAGTTGAGGTCTGCAAATATCTGTGTGTACTTAACATACAGATGCGAGTGTATTCTAAATAAGAAATAAAGGAGTCAGTGTAGCCCACTATGTTGTGTTTTTTAAAAAGCTGAACAGTCAGGTCTGCAAATTTTGGTCAAGGGGATGATGGCATATTATATTATGATTTCTTTGGGGAAACTATCAGATCTCTAGTGATAGAAGACAAGTTGCATAATATGTAGCCATCTTGGGGCTGTCATCACATTGCCAAACATACTCCTGAATGTACCAATAGCTAGAATTCTACAGTTGTGCCAAGGCAATAAGGTGGAAATCTGTATTTATATCTGATGAAAACTTTATTGGTTAAGTAAGAGCATTCAGATTAAGAGCTGACATAGTCACCACATGAACTTTATATTACAATAAACAACAATCCATTGTCTTCACTGATTTGGCATTGGCAGCTTCTTTGATTTAAATCTGTTTTCTGAGTGCATCTCTTAAATTAAAAGCTAACTAAAACTATCAATTCAATGAATTCTGCAAGGCACTATGAATGGTTTAAGTAAGAGCATTCAGATTAAGAGTTAAGATAGTCATCACTTGCACACTTCAATAAACAATACTCCATTGTTTTCACTGATTTGGCATTTCTGATTTAAATCCATTTTCTGAGTGCATCTGTTAAACTAAAAACTAAGTGAAACTATCAACTTAACTATTAACGCTTTATGAATTGAGCAGTGTATCACAATAAATGTAAGACCTTTTGCAACTTGTATGAAGCTTAGTTAATCATTTTGTGAAAAGAAAACGTAATCCTATTCCCATTTTCTTTTTAGTCTGTAATGTTCATTGTCTGTAGTGTTCTTGAGC
Organism: Sceloporus undulatus; assembly: GCF_019175285.1. Classification (NCBI taxonomy): domain Eukaryota; kingdom Metazoa; phylum Chordata; class Lepidosauria; order Squamata; family Phrynosomatidae; genus Sceloporus; species Sceloporus undulatus. Next base: position 207 of record NW_024808210.1, on the reverse strand, counting down.
TAAGAATCAGCCCAAGCAAGAATCCTTCTGTACATTTCCAGTTTCCCTCCTTCCCAGTAGTAATCTCATTAATACCAGTCCTCACTTCCATTTCCCAGCAGAGAGGGTCCTGACCTCCTGAAACCTGGGTTATGCACCTCTCATTAGCTCCTGTAGGCAGGGACAAAAGAAAGACCGGCCCCCTATATAGGGAAGGGCTAACCCCCC
>NW_024808209.1:0-3424 GCF_019175285.1 Sceloporus undulatus | reverse complement strand
GCAAGGGCAAACCCCCTCTGAAGAAATCTTGCCAAGAAAACCCCAGGATGAGGTTGCCATAAGTTGGAAATGACTTGGAGGCACACAAGAGCAACAAGCACAACGTGAGAAAGCAGCCAAGGTCCAAAGTGCACAGCAGAAAGTATCCCATTTGAGACTGCTTTAACTGCCCTGGCTCATTGCTGGGGAATTCTGGGAACTGTAGTTCTGTCAGACATTGAGCCTTCTCTGTCAGAGACTTCTGGTGCCTCAATAAACTACAAATCCCAGAACTCCCTAGCACTGAGGACAGTTAAAGCAGTCTCAAACTGGACTGTTTCTGCAGTGTGTTTTGAACCTTGGCTTTATGTGCTATAGGAGTCTGAAATCCTTGCTGATAGGACTCAGTGTGTGTGTGTGTGTGTGTGTGTGTGTGTGTATACGTGTGTACACACACATACACTTCTTAGGCTTCTTAGGTCCAAAACACACAGCAGAAATAATCCAGTTTGAGATCACTTTAACTGCCCTGGTTCATATAAAGAAATGAACAACAACAATAATAACAACATCAAATATAATGCTGAGAACAACAAACTATCATCCCCAGAACTGTACTTCCTGGGAACTGTGGTTTCTTGTAGCCCCAGAGGTACCTCTGACAGAAGGCTCAACGTCTCCCAAAACTACAGTTCCCAGGATTCCCCAGCACTGAGCCAGGGCAGTTTAAGGGAGTCTCAAGGTGGATTTATTTCTGCAGTTTGGGAATTGCTCCTGGAGGGAAGGGTGGGATGGAGGAGGAGGAGGAGGTGCCCTGGGAAAGGAGGACCCACCTGGCCTGCCAGCAGCCCCCACTGCCTGCCCTTCTCAGCTGGGCTCTTCAGCTGGGCTCTTAAGGCTCCCTGGACTGCATGGAAGTAGGCAGATGCCATTTTGCCCAGGCTCCCCTCTTCCCCGTGCCTCCCTGCCTTCCATGGCCAAAAGCAGGAGAAGGAGGCTCTTTCTTCTTGTTGTTGTTTTTGGGTGTCTCCGAGTCCTTTCCCAGTCTCTCTCCTCCTCCTCCTCCTCCTCCTCCTCCATCCTGAAAAAATTAAATCCCACGCTACCGTGAGTCGCGCATATTGGGGGAAGGGGGCGGGACTTCTGGGACTTCTCTCTGGTTCCCTTGCCATGCTGCCCCCCCTAAATTTTGGTGCCCTAGGCCACTGCCTAGGTCGCCTATATACACGAGCCTGCCCTCCCAGGATGCCATCACCCAGACTCAGGCTCTCTTTCCTCTCTTGTCCATGCAGTCAGAGGGTTCAGAGGTGGTCTCATTTCCTTCCCTCCTTTCTCTTTCTCACACAGGCAGTGCAGTGGCAGTGCCAGAGGCCCAATCCAGATCCTCTCGTATTAAAGATGGAGGGGAAGGAGTTGCTGTGGAGCCTCCTGTTGCCCTTGATTTGAGTTTTGGAGCAAGATCACAAGGGAACGAAGTAAGAAAGTTCAACATCCTTTTTGAATTGTGATGCCCAGAGCTGGACACAATATTTCAGGTGGGGCCTGACCAAAGCAGAATAGAGTGGCTCTATTACTTCCTTTGATCTAGACACTACTACTATTGATGCAGCCTAAAATCACATTGTCCTTTTTAGCTGCCGCATCGCACTGTTGACTCATGTTCAGCTTTTCTGGTCTACTTGGATTCCTAGATCCCTTTCACATGTTGTCTCGTTCAGCCAGGTGTATTGTTTATTTATTTATTTATTTATTTACAGTATTTATACCCTTCCATTCAGCCCTAAAGGCTCTCATAGTGGCTTACAATTATTATTATTATTTTTAATAAGATCGTTCTCTGCCCTCAAGCTTACAATCTAAAAAGACACGACACAAAAGGAGAAGGGAATGTGGTGGGGAAGGGGTCAGGTCCAGCAGTTCTTCTCTCCCTCTGAGGTCTGGACCAAGGCATATGGACTGGAGGGAGTGCTCTTCTTCTTAGAAGGTACTTGGAAGCAGATGTCCAAGCAGCAGTAGAACCAGCAGCTTCGTCCTCCCTCTGCCCCAGATAGTCACTGTGGTCCTCTCATATTCTCTGCTGGGCTGTTTTGCAGCAGAGCCCTCTCAGGTCCTGGTTTTATAGCTCTAACAGGCAAAGCAGCTCTGACTGATGGCAAACACAGTGCCTACTGAGTCAGAGTCTCAGTCTTGAAGAGAGGAATCCATTTGGAAGGCAGAGGTCCAAATACCAGTAGAACCAGCAGCTTCTTCTTCCCCCTGGACCCTACTACTCTCTCTGCTGGGGTGTTTTATACTTTTCTCTCAGAGTCCACAGCAGTGGCAGTTGGAATGGAGGGAGGGTGCCTCACCAGCTGCTGGGACTGGCAACGATGTCTCTTCCTCAGAGTCCATAGCAGTGGCAATTGGAATAGAGGGAGGGTGCCTCACCAGCAATGTGACTCCCGTCCAAAAATTAAATTATCACCTCTTAACTGTCTCTTTTCCAGACTAAACATACCCAGCTCCTTCTTTCCTCATAAGGCATGGTTCCCAGGCCCTTCACCATTTTGGTGGCCCTCCTTTGGAAATGCTCACCAGTTTTCTGCTGCTCCAGAGACTTGGACCCGGAGCTATAGATGCAAACTGCAGGAAAAGAAATTCCACCTCAACATTAGGAAGAACTTCCTGACAGTAAGGGCTGTTCGACAGTGGAACTCACTCCCTCGGAGTGTAGTGGAGTCTCCTTCCTTGGAGGTCTTAAAGCAGAGGCTGGATGGCCATCTGTCGGAGATAGAATCATAGAATCGTAGAGTTGGAAGAGACCGCAAGGAAATCCAAATCAAAGCATCCCTGACAGATGGCCATCCAGCCTCTGTTTAAAGACCTCCAAGGAAGGAGACTCTATCACCCTCCGAGGAAGGAGTGCATTCCACTGTCGAACAGCCCTTACTCTCAGGAAGTTCCTCCTAATGTTCAGGTGGAATCTCTTTTCCTGCAGCTTGCATCCATTGTTCCATTGGGTCCTGTTCTCTGGAGCAGCAGAAAACAAGCTTGCTTCCTCCTCAATATGGCATCCCTTCAAATATTTAAACAGGGCTATCATATCACCTCTTAACCTTCTTTTCTCCAGGCTAAATATCCCCAGCTCCCTAAGGCATTCCTCATAGGGCTTCATGGTTTCCAGACCTTTGACCATTTTAGTCAGCCTCCTTTGGACACATGGCTCCAGTTTCTCAATGTCCTTTCTGAATTGTGGCGCCCAGAACTGGACACAACATTCTAGGTGGGGCCTGACCAGAGCAGAATAGAGTGGCACTATTACTTCTCTTGATCTAGACACTATACTTCTATTGATGCAGCCTAAAATCGCATTGGCCTTTTTAGCTGCAGCATCACACTGTTCACTCATGTTAAACTTGTGGTCTACTTGGACTCCTAGATCCCTTTCACACGTAGTTTCATTCAG
>NW_024808208.1:0-3424 GCF_019175285.1 Sceloporus undulatus | reverse complement strand
TCCGGGAGAAGCAGACGGACGATGAAGTCTATGCGCCAGGTCAGTGCAGCCGGACCCTGAAATGCGGGTTCGATGTGTTTTCCTCTGCTGAGTTGTATCAGAGATAGAATAACTTATTATTATTCGGGTATGCTTTGATTTAGACTTCCTGCATGGCAGAATGGGGTTGGACTGGATCAGGGCCCTCCTTGGGGTCTCTTCCAACTCTAAGATTCTATGGCCTGTTACAGACAGCCAAAATAAAGCTGCTTCGAGTCACAGTGGAGGTATGGTGTTTCAATGATGCATGCGTCCTAAGAGTCCAAGAGCCACACCAAAGCCACGCTCCAGTCCTTAGGGCTGGAGCGTGGCTTTGGTGTGACTTCTGGACTCTTAGGACGCATGCATCATTGAATCACCATACCTCCACTGTGACTTGAAGCAGTTTTATTTTGGCTGTCTGTAACAGGCCTATGATTCCTTAAACAGAGGCTGGATGGCCATCTGTCATTGGGCATGCCTTGATAGAGAGTTCCTGCATGGCAGAAGAATGGGGTTGGACTGGATCAGGGCCCTCCTTGGAGTCTCGTCCAACTCTACGATTCTATGATTATTCTATTTCTGCCTCTTTAGGCTTGGATATCGAAAGCAGCCTGAAGCAGCTGGCTGAGCGCCGTACTGACATCTTTGGCGTGGAGGAGACGGCCATCGGCAAGAAGATCGGGGAGGAGGAGATCCAGAAGCCAGAAGAAAAGGTACGGTCTCCGCGGGCGTCATGGGATGGTACCCCGCTTGCGGAGGCAGGAGACGCAAAGATGACCGTCCGCTCTTCCCTCAGGTGACCTGGGACGGTCATTCGGGCAGCATGGCCCGCACCCAGCAGGCGGCCCAAGCCAACATCACCCTGCAAGAGCAGATTGAGGCGATCCATAAGGCCAAGGGGCTGGTGCCAGAGGACGACAGCAAGGAGAAGATCGGCCCAAGCAAGCCCAACGAGATGCCACAGCAGCCGCCGCCTCCACCACCCTCCTCGGCCCCCAACATGCCGACCAACGCCCCGCCGATCGCATCTGTGCCTCGCCCGCCTTCGGTAGGCGTTGCCATTTCCGTACAAATATCGTAAGACCCTTCCCCGACCCCAAAGTAATCTGATTTCTGTACTCCAGATGCCACCCCCTGTCCGCACGACTGTGGTCAGCGCCGTCCCGGTCATGCCTCGTCCCCCTATGACTTCCGTCGTCCGCTTGCCGCCGGGGTCCGTGATTGCCACGCCGATGCCACCCATCATCCACGCCCCCCGGATCAATGTTGTGCCGATGCCACCAACGGCTCCCCCCATTATGGCACCGCGCCCGCCTCCCATGATCGTGCCGACAGGTCAGTATCTCTATGGTGTCTAGATCCAGGGAAGTCATAGTGCCACTCCATTCTGCTTTGGGAATAATAATCCTGTGTCCAGTTCTGGGCTCCACAATTCAGTTACAAGATGGAGGATATCCAGAGGAGGGTGACCAAAATGGTGAAGGGTCTGGACACCATGAAACCCTATGAGGAACGACTTAGGGAGCTGGGGATGTTTAGCCTGGAGAAGAGAAGGTTAAGAGGTGATATTGAAGGGATGCCATATTGAGGAGGGAGCAAGCTTGTTTTCTGTTGCTCCAGTGCATTTTATGTGACCATTGCAAATAGGCGTATTTTATTATTATTATTATCCTTGGTGGCGGTTGCGCCAAGTCACTGACTAATGATGTTCAATTGTCACAATATAGGATACAGACAGGGACCGGTCAGCGCACCAGGTAACTCCCTTAAGCGTTGTCATTGTGTCCCAAAACCCATCTAACCACTAACCTTCCGGTCAATCTCTCGGTTTGCATGCGTCGAGAGTGGGGCCATTGGGGAAAACACAGTTGTAGTCTGTGTATATATTTGTTTGTCAATAGTTTCTGACCTTTGTGGACCTCTGATCGTTGCTGCACTGGAAAGACGTTGTGGCTGCATGATAGCTTGGGTCTCAATGCGCTGGGTATCCCCTTTGCAAGGAGGACCGCGCAACGAACGCAGACGGCGTTGTAGTAGATGGAAATGTAGACATTTCACTTTTTTAAATGCATTCCTTCTCTTCCCTCTGCCCTCAGTGTCTCTAAAAGTAATTGGCTTCCTTCTTAATGCAATGGAGTCAAGCTTTCCAGATGCTCACAATTCGCACCTGGAGCCACTCCGGTTGAGACTCCAGCTCTCAGGGCATCCTGGCTTTCGCAATGCTTGGGCCAAAGAGGGTTAGGATTTCCATAGGCTCTTAGCCTGACTAATCTCATTTAACTCAATGTTTTTTGGCCTTGGAGTTACTACTATCGTGTCTTTCTTTTAAAGGCAAGGGGTGTCAAATGTAATTCCATTGGAAGAGAGCTATGTTCAGCCTTATGCGCTGTGGCCAAAAAGTATGTCTATGTCCCACATATTTGGCATCATTGATAGGCTCCGAACGTCCCTCCAGAGTAAGGGCACTTAAATTTGGCACAATTATGAGCATGGCAAGTCTCTCTAGGAATCTCTGGGTCCTCCAGTGCAACTCTGTGGTCAACGACCGACAGACACTGACCATAGAGTTGCCCTGGAGGAGCCACAAAAGCCTAGTAGAGTGTCCTCTCTAGGAATCTCTAGGCCTTTCAGGGATGTTTTACATTTGACACCCGCTGCTTTAGGGTTTGCTCAAGTACGTCCAAAGCGAGAGGGGGGCGGTCAATCGTAGTAATAATAACGCTTGTCAAATTAATACTTTGCTCTGTGCTCCAGCGTTTGTTCCAGCGCCGCCTGTTGCGCCGGTCAGTGCGCCGGCGCCTATGCCGCCGGTTCACCCGCCACCCCCCATGGAAGATGAGCCAGCCTCCAAGAAACTGAAGTCTGAGGACAGCCTGATGCCCGAGGAGGAGTTTCTGCGTAGAAACAAGGTGCGTACTTTTAAGTGCACAGTAATAACTCTGTGGTCAACATCCAACAGACACTGACCATAGAGTTACACTGTAGGAGCGACAAAGGCCTAGTAGAGTGTCCTCTCTAGGAATCCCTAGGTCTTTCAGTGTAATTTTTAGTTAAGGTTGACCATAGAGTTGCGCTGGAGGAGCTAGATATTCCTAGCGAGAACGAATCAACATAATACGTAATCAGACCTTTCTCTCGGATGGGGTGGCGTTGTTGTTCCAGCATTGTTCTTCAGCCGGTTCTGTCTGTTGACCGCTCCCCAAATTGCGTCCCTCCTTCTCTTAGGGTCCGGTCACTGTCAAGGTCCAGGTGCCCAACATGCAGGACAAGACCGAATGGAAGCTGAGCGGTCAAGTGCTGGTCTTCACCCTCCCTCTCTCGGACCAGGTAGGCACCCCAAGTTTGCCCTAAGCGAAGAACGGTCAGCAAAGGAGGCGCACCCCGTCTCCATCTTGGGCGTGTC